>NW_025850453.1:0-2768 GCF_002878395.1 Capsicum annuum
TGTGAAATTAATTATATGTTCTCTTCATTGATAATCACGATTTCTTGCACAAACATGAGAGGCTAATCTCCTTGACTGGGTTATGGGAACCCTGGCAGATTAGCTATGTAAAGGAAGTGTGATACTCAATTGTTCTAGGGTTTATGCATATATCTTAATCTTCTTCACGATAATTAATCTCAAGTAGCTGCAGTATCTTGGGATAGCTTGTATTTCCATCCATCCTTAATAAGGAGTTTATGATTGGGGAAAAAGTTAAGATAGTGATTTGGGATCCTTCCACCTCCATCCTTTAGTCCCCGTGTCCTATATAATCACCTGAGACCTAATAAGTAAAGGTGAACTAAGGTTGTAGCAAGGGGAAATAAGGCAATGCTCTGAGACCTAATAATTAAAGGGTGAGATTTATATTTGTGCCTAATAAGTGGCTGGTAATACATATCTTATAGACTTTTCATTTAGAACAACAGAATAGTTAGGTTGATCACGAGAAACTTACGGAGTTAAGAAACTAGGGAGAACACAAGCCTAGTGTTCATCTACTATTGTCTACAACTCAAAAGCACTCAAGATTTGGTTACTACCTGGGATTGATACTAAAACCCACCATTTACTTTCTTGTAGTACTAGTGGATTACATCATGTCAAGCAACTGTTCATGTTTTCCCTATTGGATTGACCCCAACCTAGTTGGGTTATTATATTTGCAATCGACCGTATTATACTTCTATTTGGAGTGTAGTTTTGGGTGACATTAAATTTTGGCGCCTTTGCCAGGAAAGACAATTTGAGTAGTGAATTGAATTGGTGAAGTCTGGAGGTTTTTATTTTCTATTTTGATTTGGAATATGTCGGTGTATGCCAAGTACTAGGAGTAGAAAAAATCCCTTACTCCCATTTGATCTAGAGCCAGAGAGAATCCTGCAAACACTTAAAAGGATGTCAGGACAAGTTCGTGAAGGGGTTCAAGACCGCCCATCAGTGGATCCAATTGTGGAACTCCCGCATGATCCATTAATCCATAGAATATTGCAGACATACAAACACAATACCTTTTGAAGGAAGAATGAAAAGAGGCCAAAGAGGCTAGAATTATTGTAGAGGATGAGTTAGCTAAGCAGGGTGGATTAGTCAAGCCTAGATAGGTTGTTGATAATCGAATTTAGAGAGGTAGAGCTCCATTTATTCCTGTATATTAGAACTTAGACCCATATGAGAAAGATGAAAAAGTATGGGCTATGTTGAGCCTATTGAACCTGGAGCCATTGTAGCTCCATTTATTCCTGTATATTAGAACTTAGACCCATATGAGAAAGATGAAAAAGATATGGGCTATGTTGAGCCTATTGAACCTGGAGCCATTGTTCCTCCTATGTTAGCCCCTAATGTGAAGTTTGATATTACTAGTGCTATAATCCAGTTATTAAATTTGAAGGGTATATTTTTGGGTTTAGCTAAGGATGATGCAAACATGCACCTTGCAAATTTTCTTGGGATCTGCACATCCTACATTATTCTAGGGGTTGATTAGGAAGCATTGAGATTGAGGTTATTCCCATTCTCGTTGACCGATGAATCATCACTATGGTTAGGGGAACTTCCAAGAGGATCCATCACTATTTAGAATAAGTTGCAGAAACAATTTCTAAGTAAATTTTTCCCACCTGGATGGATGCTACAGTTGAAGGATAATATTTGTAATTTCATACTGTTTCCTATAGAATCTACGTATGAGACATGGTTTCGATTCAAAAAGAAGCTGAGCATGGTACCAAATCATAGAATCAGAGGGTATAACTTGTCAAAAATCTTCTATAGATCACTGAATGATAGTTCGAGAGCTATGGCAAACATAATTTCAGGAGGACCATTTATGCGTCTTCGGTGAGATGCTACACAGAAAATGTTAGATGATATTTTGGTGACTAATATAGGATGGCCCATGAGAGATTCAGAATGTGGAAGTGGTACATATGTTATTGAAGCAACAAATACTTATAGAGCAGGTAATGATATGGTAATGCAAGAGGTTGCACAACTTCATACAGATATTGGGTTACATTTATGTCAATGAGTGCTGAGAAAGTAAATACAGTATAAGAACATGGGTCTACTTCTAAACAAGTCAAAATTGAATCTGAAGAGGAGGCAGAGTATCTTGATCATAAATTGGCAGATTTTTTAGCCCAATGGCAAGGGAATCAAGGTCAAAATATTATAATGATAGGTACAGAGATAGAAATGGAGAGAGAGATGGTGATTGGAAGCGTAAAGATGACTATAAAGAGAAAAGTGAAAATACATTACACCAGGTAGTTGTGATGCAGATTCTAGAATGGAGGTACTTTTGACTAAATTGGTGAAAGGGCAAGAAAGTAAAGAGAGCTTCCCGAAGGATATCAAAGAAAATTTGTCAGGTTTAAACAAAAATTTGAGTCACATGCAACAGAAATCAAGTAGTTGGAGCAATAATTTGGTCAGATGTCAGCCACAGTGAATCAGAGACAGCTTCACACTCTTTCGAGCAATATAGTGGTGAATTTGAAAAATAATAGTCATTGTCATGCCATTACCACTCGGAGTAGTAAGGTCACTATAGACCCATCTGTATCCCCTATTGATGAGCAGAATAATAATGAAGAGCCTGATGATGTAGAGAATAGTAGCAAGTAGGATGTAGGAGAAGAGAAGGTTTCAAAGCTTATGCTGAAGCCTCTTCCAAAACCTCGCACACTGATAAAACTCAACTCACTCCTATAATTGAGGGG
>NW_025850454.1:0-2376 GCF_002878395.1 Capsicum annuum
AATTATGATGAAATTAACAAAAAGTGCAGGTGGTGGGCAGCTCCTCTTTCACGACCCGAGCCGGGGCCCTAGCCGTAACGAGCATCCCGAATCATAGAGGCCCGGACGTGCTTCTAATCTGGTAATGATGCACAATATTCATGAACGAAGGAAAAAATGCACAAATATAAAACATTACGGAATCATGGTCAATATCATAATTCAATCGAACAATCTGGAATGAAAATCATAAACGTCTAATATTAGTCTGTGAAATCTCTACTAACTGAAAATAACATCTATCTGAAATCTGGGACAAGGCCCCCAGTTGGACCATAAATCAAAATAAAATAACAATATCAAGTTTCATATCCAGGCCTTCCGAAGTAAGGGAGGCTCACAAGCTGCAAACTTCTGTCAAGTCAATCTACGGCTTACGGGACCCAGGACTGTGTCTCAGAATCCTGAAATATAGGGGGTTAATACAAATGTACTAGTACGCAGAGCAATCCAAAATAATGTGTATATATATAACATAGATGAGAGCAAGTCTGAAACATCATGCATGAAATAGTTAAAATATATGGGCAATTTCAATGATCTTAAAAATAATTTTGACAGTGCAATTCTAATCTTTGTATTACTTCTGAGTGTGGTGGTACACTGTAACGCCCTGATTTTCTGAACCTAAACGCTACACGGTGCTCATGACCCCGAAGGACCACAAGCTAACCCATGATTGATATTGAACAAAGAGGCGTAAGGTTCAATCTTGAATGATAAAATATCTGAAATAAGGTGGTATCGCAATACCAAAACAAAATTGAAAATACTAAAGTCTAAATCTGAAAACTCTATAATCATCTGAAAGCCTCTAAACTGTCTGAATAAGGAGTTGAAGGAACATGTCTCCAACTAACTCCCTAAACTGAAAATAAACTGAAATACTAGAATAATAAATATAACGATCATGTCCTCGAAAGATGAGGACTCACTGCTTACTGAAATGCTACTGTTGATCTGGAATCTACACCTTAGAACCTATGGTGTAACACAAAAAGAAAGCACTATAGCGCAAATGCATCAGTACAACTAAAGTACTGAGTATACGTGGGGGTAGGCTAAATGCATGGGGATTATATGCATGAACATATTGACTAATATGAGCGTGAGAATACATACATACATACATACGTAACTACTACTGAACTCGTGGAGATACTGACTACTTGAGTTTGAACTCTGACAACATGAGTTTCATGATACTGAGATACTGAATGACTGATAACATGGATGACTGTATCTAACAGTCCTAATTCTGGGGAAAACTATCTGAGTTCCAAACTGTATTTGAACATCTAAGTCTGAGATCAATCCTAGCTAACGAGTGATCTCTGAAACTGATAATGAGAATACTCGATTGAATCTGAGATTGAGATCAAGCGTGTCTGCCGGGTGACCTTTAGATATAATAATAAGAAACTGAATATGGGACCAAGCCTATCTAGCGGGATGGTGCAGGAATTAATGGAACTATCTGAGTTCCTTACTGAGATCGATGACTATATCTGATAGTCCTAATTCTTGATTTCTACTCTGAAGACTGATACTTAAACTGTAACTATAACTGTGACTGTGGGAGGTAGTAACCTAACCAACATGCCCCGATATTATAATGATGGGGTCCAATCTTTGCCCTGATTGGAAGGGTGTCAATACCGTGCCACGGGTAGATACCTCTACTATGGTCAAGCCTCTCTGATGGGTGACCCTGAACAGGAAATCAAGCCTAAGGCGATATAATAGTCAAGTATAGCCTTAATTTGACGGGTGACTCCTATCCTGCGATGGCTACGCAGTTCTAGAGTATAGGGATTGCTGCTAACGGCTCTTCCTTTATAACGGGAAAAACCGCCATCCCTACACTCGCTCGGTGCTAGTCCCTACTCCCAACTGAAAGACTCTAAAAAGATTAACTGCGCTGAACTAACTAACTGAGCTGATAATATTTTCTTAGCTGAACTAAACTGATTTCACTGAGTTTCGTTGACTGATGGAAAAGCTACTTGAGATCTGAGGTCTGACTTAGAGTACTGAAACTACTGAGACTACTGAGATTTTTGAGTTTTTCTGAGTCACGTGACTAACTGAAATCTATGGAGCATATCTTGACTGAGGATGTCTTGAAACATGACACTAGCTCTAGGCACACAACTATAGTTTTTGGGTACAAGTACCCCCAGGACTCGATGGAAGGAAACTAACACACATGACTGACTTGATCATAAGAGTAGAGTCTATAATTCACAATATCATAAGTAAGGATTTCATAATAAGAATGATTCTCAAAAAATTATCACATGATCGGGAATGCACACAACATGTATATACTTGCAT
>NW_025850455.1:0-1095 GCF_002878395.1 Capsicum annuum
ATGATATCCAATGCTTAGCTTTCTATTGCCCCAATAATCATCATATAACAACCTCAAACTGACAAACTTAGAATTCTCAACTCTTATTTCTACTGGTTTAATTAAAAAATATAAAGCTTAAATCAACTGAAACTGAGGTACTACCCCTTCATTCAATGATTGGCCCATAGGGAACTGGAACAGAATGGCTCTATTACTTAAATCAACTGAAGGGATGTTTTGAAATACCATAACCGAACAATTTCTATATACTCATCTAGCTAGAATAGATTTATCTATTGGGGTAGGCACTAAAAAGGTTCTATTAAGATTTCTAGTCAGACTTTAAAGTTGACAGTTATGTAAGGAGTTACTAGAGACAAAGAAGCTCCTGGATCTAATAAGGCATAAACATATAAATAAAAGATCTATAACATACTAGTGACCATATCAGGGGAATTTTCTTGATCCTGTCTGGATTGAATTACATAAAGCCTATTTGGGCATTGGCCACTGGTGGTACTGGAAGTGCCAGCCTGTTGATTCGGGTGACTGGACTGAGTTGAAGGATGATTGTACTAACCCTATGAACCTGACTGAGTACAATCTCTAACTCTATGACCTGGCTTGCCACACCCGAAACATATGTCACTTCTAGCCCTACATACACACTTATGATTTTTACCATATTCCCCGTAAGGTGGATGGGTACGACGACTAATCACACTACCCTGGATTTGAGAGCCTGGTGTACTATCCTAACTATTATTCCTAAACTTTGGTATTGGTGCACTAGATAGAGATGGAGCTGGAACTGATGATTTTGGATATAACAAGGAACAGTTACCACTCTCTGACTTTGGCTGAGTAACATTGCAGCTACTTATTCTATCTCTTTTATTTTCCATTTTTCTCTCCTTATTCTTTGCCTTTTCTATCTGCTGAGCATGGACCATAAGCCTGGATATGTCCATCTCCTTAATCAACATCTCAGTTCTGCATTCCTTAACCATACTATCTAATATCCCAGATGCAAACTTGCTCATTTTGGACCTACTGTCTACTACTACATGGGGAGCATACCTGGATAACTGAGTAAACTTGAGGGAATAATTT
>NW_025850455.1:1195-1523 GCF_002878395.1 Capsicum annuum
TGGGCTCTGCATCTGTGCCCCTGTCTACCTTTCACTGCTTAAACCATAAATGAGCTATATCTTGTAGCTGGTAGGTAGCTAACTCAGCATTCTCACTAGAAGTCACTCCCATAATATCTGTGACTTTCTAAACCTAATCGAGGAACTCCTGTGGGTCCTCTTCTAATTTAGATCTTGAGAATAAGGGAGGATTCATTCGAATGAAGTCCCAAATCCTAGCTGTAGTAGTATTATCTACTGGGTTAGCCTGAACAACAGTTGACCATTTATTCTGAGATGCTACAAAATTGTCTAGCGTAGTGAATGAAGCTTTGAATTCTGCATGAGA
>NW_025850456.1:0-1839 GCF_002878395.1 Capsicum annuum
TAACTAACTAGCCGTTAGCACTAGTGTAACTAACTGAAAACAGTAATAATAGAAAAACAACTAGTCTATTATTGCTTCTTCTAGAATCTTCCACACTTGAGACCTCTTTCTTTTGTATTCAACAAGTCACTCGGCTTAGAACATGACTAACTAAACTACAACAACAATATACCCAGTGTAATCCCATATACGTATGTTACCCCTACTTAGAGATAGAGAGGTTGTTTCCCATAGACCCTCTACCTAAAGCATTACTAAATAAAGTGTGTATATATATTACAGGTAGTCAACAAAGTTGAGCATAGTTTTATAATATCTCACAACTCCAATTCAACATCAATTGAACATGAAAGGAGGAGGTACATACAAGCAGAAGCTAAACTACTCACTTGTTTGTCATTGATAATATGGTTTTGGTCTATAACAGTGTCTACAAGTTTGTCATTGAAAATATGGTTTTTGGCTACAACAGTGTCTACAACGGTTGGATCTGCATAAGTGATGAACCCAGAACCTCTGGGTCTACCTGTATGCCTATTTTTCATAATCACCAAGTCTATTATCTCTCCATACCTCTCAAAGTACTTAACAAATTGTTCTACCAAAATCCAATTTTCATTAACACTCTCGTCAGTAAATCAAAAACCCACTACAAAAAAAAAATAGTAATAATACATTAAAACAATGAAGAAGAAGAGCAAAGTAACAACTTTTTTAAAACGAAATGAAAGATTAAGAATGTTGTTACCTGACGACCAAAACTATGGCTTTTGTGTTCTTATCTCAATTCTCAGCAACAACAAACCGTACAACTTCCGATGAACTCAGTATGAGTGCGGCAAGGCCTGATGGATATTCTGGTATGTTTTTTCATAGTTGCTGGGATATTATTCAAAACGATATTAAGAACTATGTTCAGGATTTCTTTAGGGGGATGAACTTGTCTAAGTTTTGTTTACATACTTGCCTGATTCTTATTCCTAAAATAGATTAGCCATCTAATTTTTCTGAACTTAGACCTATTAGTTTGACTAATTTCACTTGTAAAATTATTTCCAAAATTCTTGCTAATAGGCTTAATCCCCTGTTGGGTAGGATAATCTCTGATAATCAAAGTGGTTTTGTTAAAGGTAGATTAATTACTGATAATATTTTACTTACTCAAGAGATTGCTAAGAGTATTAAGAAATACAATAAAAGCGGTAATCAAATAATGATGCTTGATATGGCCAAGGCATATGATAAAATGTCATGGAATTTTTTAATGAGTGTTATGAAGAGGTTCGGTTTTTCTGGTATGTGGCTGGATATGATTTGGAGGATGATTGCCAAGGTCTGGTATTCCATTCTCATTAATGGAACTAGAGTGGGTTTTTTTAGCTCCTCCCATGGCCTTAAACAAGGTGATCCCCTCTCTCCTTCTCTCTTCATTATTGGCTCTGGGCTTTTATCTACAATGTTGAACAATCTCAACTCTGATGAGAATTTTACTACTTTCAGCATGAATCACAATGGCCGTATCATTAATCATCTAGCTTACGCTGATGATATAGTGATTTTTAGCGGGGTTAACAACAAGACGATCAAACTCATTGAGCATCAAATCAGGAGGTACGAAAAAGCCTCTGGTCAAAAAGTGAATAATGACAAGGGCTTTTTCATAACCGCTCCAAATATCTCTCCTCATAGGATTAAAAGAATGAGAAGAATGACTGGTTATATGGATAAAAAATTTCCTTTCAATTATTTGGGTTGTCCAATATATAGTGGAAAGAAAAATCTCAGCTATTTTGATAGTATGCTTGCAAAAATTGTTAAGAGACTAAATGGATGGCAAAG
>NW_025850457.1:0-3979 GCF_002878395.1 Capsicum annuum
TTAGTTACAAGGTGCAAGTTATTTCTCCAAGATAGACCTTAGATCCGTCTATCATTAACTTAAAGTGAGGAAATGTTATATTCCGAAGACAACCTTTCAAACTCGCTATGGTCACTTTGAGTTTCTAGTCATGTCTTTTGGGATAACCAATGCCCCAGAAAACTGTATGAACCTCATGAATAGAGTGTTTAAGCTATATCCTGATATGTTTCATAGATGATATTGTTGTTTACTCCCATAATAAGAATGATCATGAAGATCATCTTAGAATTGTCTTGAAAACTCTTAAAGATCACCAGTTGTTCACCAAATTCAACAAGTGTGAATTTTCGCTAAGGTTAGTAGCCTTTCTAGGTAATATCATTTCAGCCGAAGGCATTAGAGTTAATCCCCAAAAGACAAAAGTTGTAAGAAATTCGCCTAGACCTATTTCTTTGTCTTACATTAGGATTTTCTTGGGTCTATCTGGCTACTATCATCAGTTTTTCAAAGGTTTCTCTTCTATTGCATCTCCCATGAACCGGTTGACCAAAAATAAAGTTAAGTTCTAGTGGTCAGATTCTTATGAGAAGAGTTTTCAAGAATTGAAGACTCGACTTACTTCAGCCCCTGTGTTGACTTTTCCTGATGGTACAGATGGTTTTATGGTGTATTGTGATTCCTCTAGAGTTGGTTTGGGTTGTGTATTGATGCAAAGAGGTAAGGTTATAGCCTATGCCTCTAGATAGTTGAAGCCGCATGAAAAGAATTACCCAACCCATGATCTTGAATTAGCTAATGTGGTCTTTTCTTTGAAAATTTGGAGACACTATCTTTATAGGGTTCATGTTGATTTGTTTACTGATCATAAAAGTATGCAGTATGTGTTTACCCAGAGGGAGTTGAATCTTAGGTAGAAGAGGTTAATGTTGTTAAAAAACTATGATATGAGTGTGTTGTATCACCTAGGAAAGGCCAATGTAGTAGCATATGCCCTTAGTAGGCTATCTATGGGTAGTGTTACTCATGTAGAGAAAGGTAAGAAAGATTTAGCTCGTGATGTGAATCGTTTGGCTAGACTGGATGTTAGGATGCTTGATTCAGCTGAGGGGAGTATGTTGGTGCAGACTAGTTCTGAATTATATTTAGTTTCGGATGTGAAAGAGAAGCAAGATAGGGATCCTAGTTTGTTCAGACTGAAGGATTCGGTTAAGGACCAAAAGGTAGAGGGTTTCTCCCAACGGGGAGATAGCGTGTTGAGATTGCAGGGTAGATTATGTGTTCCCATATTGATGATCTAAGGTAGAGGATTATGGCTGAAGTGCATGGAGCACGGTATTCTATTCATCCCAGCATTATCAAGATGTACTGTAACTTGCGGGAAATCTATTGGTGGGGTGGTATGAAGAAGGATATAGCTGAAATTTTAGCAAAGTGTACAATGTGCCAATAGGTTAAGGTAGAGCACCAAATACCTGGTGGTGTGATTCAAGAGTTTGGTATACCCACTTAGAAGTAGGAAGTGGTGAATATGGACTTCGTGACTGGTTTACCTCTTTCATGCCATCATCATGATTCTATTTGGGTTGTTGTAGATAGGCTGACTAAGTCCGCGCATTTCTTGCCCATGCATACATCTTATACAGCTGAGGATTATGATAGATTGTATACCTGAGAGTTAGTTAGGATTCACAGAGTTCCTTTGTTTATTATTTTGGATAGGGGTACCCAATTTATTTCTCAGTTTTGGAGAGCCTTTAAGCAGAGTCTTGGTTCCCTAGTTCATTTGAGTTCCGATTTTCATCCACAAATAGGTGGTCATGCTGAAAGAACTATTTAGACCCCAGAAGATATGTTGAGGTCATATTCTCTTGACTTCAAAGGTAGTTGGGATGAGCATTTACCATTTATAGAGTTTGCATATAATAATAGTTACCATGCTAGCATCGATATGGCACTATTTGAAGCTTTGTGTGGTAGGAGATGTAGATCACCCATAGGCTGGTTTGAAGTGGTTGGATCTACTGTGATTTGGCCTGATGCAGTATTTGAGGATATGGAGAAGGTGAAATTGATTAGAGAAAGGTTGAAGATAGCTTAGAGTCATCAAAAGTGATATGTCGATGTGAGGAGAAGGGATCATGAGTTTGAGGTGGGTGATTTGGTGTATTTAAAGATTTCACCCATGAAAGGGGTGAAGAGGTTTCGTAAAAAAGGGAAGCTTAGTCCCCTTTACGTTGGCCCCTATAGAGTCTTGAGCTGTGTTGGTAAAGTAGCCTATGAAGTTGAGCTGCCTACAGAGTTGTCAGCCGTTCATCCTATTTTTCATGTCTCCATCATTAAAAAATATATTGGTGATTCCGTTGTAGTAAATCCTTCAGAGAGTGCTGATATTCAGAACAGTCTTTCATTTGAAGAGGTTCCTATTGAGATTCTAAATTTACAGATCCGTAGACTAAGGAACAAAGAGGTTTCCTTGGTCAAAGTTTTGTGGCGGAACTAGTCAGTTGAGGGCACTACTTGGGAGGCAGAAGCAGACATGCAAGCAAAGTACCCGCACCTCTTCTTCGTGAGTTCAAATCAAGCCAAAGTTATTATACTTCTCTAATTCATCCTTTCTAATCTAAAGTTCAGCTATGTATCTATTCTTACATGAGTTCTTGAAGTTTTTGAAGTATTTAAGAGTCTAGAAAGATTTTGAGCCCGTTTAGCAATTTGCTTCAGCTATGTGTATTCAGTTTATCCCATGTTCCTAGTCTAACTAGTGACATTCGAGGACAAATGTTTCCAAGGGGAGATATTGTAAGAACCCACAAAATTCTCTCATAGACTGAGCCTTAGAGCATGTCAAGTGTATGTAATTATGATCCTAAAAGATTGAGAAGTGACTTCCAAAGTGATTAGTGTTTTAACCTTGTTGAATTTTCCTAAAAAAATAACTTTCTATCGTGTGGGAAATTGAATTACCTTTCCAATGATACCCATTTCATCAAAATCCGATGTCGTAATAGAAAGATATAGCCTTTTTCCAGAAAATAGTGAAATCACCCAGTTTCAACGGAGAGGGCCGATGGACCGTTGAACTAGAGATGGACCTTCACCCAGACCGTCGTACTGAGGCAGAAGATCGAATCACTGGCCAAGTGTGTCAGAGAGGGACGACGGACCATTGGGTTACCAATGAACCGTCACACCCCACCATCGAAGGCGAGGATGAAAGTAAGTTTCTGGCCCAGGTACGACGGTCAGGACCGATGGACTATTGGGCCTCTAACGGACCATCATATCCCGCTGTCGCATATCCCGATCAGTAATATTAGGTCATTTTTAAAAGGGCTTCTTGGTCCTTTTCCATGCTTTTTACACCCTGATATGTTCAATACGAAGCGAATGGCTTCATTCATCATTAAAAACATAAGAGAGCTAAGGTTTTTCCCTCAAGAACAAATCCAAAACCCTTCTCCAAGAAATTCAATAATTCACCATAGCTTTCACAAATTGAGTTAAAAATCAAGTTCCACAAGTCAAGGGTTGCAAGAACCTTCTCTCAAGAGTAGGAAAAAGAGTTTAAAGCAATCTTGTTCATCCAATTTCATAATCTAAGATATGTGGGGTTTTGAACAAGGGTAATCCTTTCACCCTTGTTCCCAAAGGCTTATTTTAAACTATAGGTTTTCTGTAATTTATGAGATTTTACATGAAATTGAATTAGGGATTTTCACCCATTGTTATTGGTTGCAATGTCTTGATGTTTCTCATGCATTGAAAGTTAAATAGCATAATTTTGTATGTTTTCTTAAGAAATTGAAGCTGGGTTTATATCCTATGTTGTTACTTCTTGAGATTTTTAATAGTTTCAATGCTCTAGAAATTGAAGTACATGAGTATGTTGAGATCTTAAGACAAATTGCTGAGAATTCCAGATTTCTATACGTTTTATGAATCCATATGATATCTAGTAATCATTTTGATGAGTCTTAACTTGAGATTGAACTATGGG
>NW_025850458.1:0-3980 GCF_002878395.1 Capsicum annuum
CATCCACATATAAACACACCATTAAAACCCCTGCACCCCTCTATTTTTATATAAAGATTATGTTCATATGGACACTTTCGAAATCTCTCCTTTAAAAAATAAGCATCTATACGACTATACCAAGCTCTTGGAGCTTGTTTTAGTCCATACAAAGCCTTTTTCAATCTAAACACTTTATTCTCAGCACCAAATTTCACATAGCCAGGAGTTGTTCGACAAATAACTTTTTTTGTAGTTCACCATGTAGGAAGGCAGACTTCACGTCCAACTGGAAGATTTTCCAAGCATTTTGAGCAGCCAAAGCAATCACTAATCTTATGGTATCTAATCGAGCAATAGTAGCATACACCTCTTCGTACTCAACACCATATTCTTGCTTATAGCCTTTTGCTACTAAGCGAGCTTTAAACTTGTCAACCTCTCCGTTTTCCTTCATATTTGTTTTGTAAACCCATTTGACACTATGGTTTTCTAATTTTCTGAAAGATTTATCAACTCCCAGGTATAATTTATTTCAATTGATCTAGTTTCCTCATCCATGGCTTGCTGGCACTTTGGATTTTTGATGGCATCAGTGAAAGATATAGGATCACAATCTGAAAACAAAGAGAAATAACCGGTCGTATTTCTAGATTTACTGATCCCATATACCTCATAATCTTCCATCTAGATCGGTGAACCTCTACTACATTGAGGACGTTCATTACTGAAGTAAGCATCACATGATTCATGTTCAACACCTCCAGCGTCTTGTACAGTTGGACTTGCTTGTGAACTGATCTCCAAAGACTGTTCTGGTTGTTCTTCTTTAACAAAAAAGGGAAATTGTTGAAACGAACTATTGTCGCTTCAATTCTAGATTACTTCTTCGTCAAAAACAATATCTCGGCTAATAACAATTTTTTTGGTAATAGGACTGACCAAGCGATAAGCTTTTGATTTGTCATCAACACCAAGGAAAATATATTTTTGACCTTTATCACCCAACTTCTTCCTTGAAGCATCTGGAATACGGGCATATGCTATACACCCGAAAATCCGAAAGTACTCAACATTTGGTTTATGCCTACTCCAAGCTTCATGAGGTGTCATATTTCGAATAGAGTTGATAGGACATCTATTTAATATATGAATGCTCCAATGAACTGCTTCTTCCCAAAAGTCTTTTGGTAAGCCGCTTTTCTTTAAAAGACTACACACCATATCAAGAATTGTACAATTTTTTATTTCACAAACACCATTCTGTTGAGGTGTGTAGGCTGCCGTAAGGTGCCTTTTAATTCCATGCTTCTTACAAAATTCTACAAATTCTAGTGAGTTGTATTCGCCACCCCGATTAGTCTGCAAATATTTAATTTTACAACCAACTTCATTTTCAACAAACACTTTAAACTTCTTAAAAGTTTTAAATATTTCTGATTTTTCTCTTAAGAAATAGACCCATGTATTTGTGCTATAATCATCAATAAAGCTAATGAAATAGCGTTTACCTCCATTAGACGTAGGACTTATCGGACCATAGATATCTGAGTGCACCAACTCCAGCACCTTCTTTGCCCTCCAAGACTGTACTGTTGGAAATAATTCATGATGTTGCTTGCTAACTACACACTCTTCACATACTTCATGAGGAGATTCAAGTTGCGGAAGACCTAACACCAACTGTTTTTGCTTTAAGAACTTCAGGCTTCCAAAATTTAAATGTCCATACCAAAAATGCCACTTCTAGGCATCCTCTTTAACTTTGGCAGAAAGACTAGATTTTATGGAGTTGTGAAGATATAAGGGAAACAAGCGGTTTGACGACATGTTAATCTGAGCGATTAACCCCAAATAAGGATCTTGTATCTTACAAACTCCACCTTTAATATTAAGTTCATATCCCTTTTCTTGAAGCTGACTGACACTTAATAGATTTGTTTTTAACACAGGGACATAAAACGCATCACCTATGGTATGAATGGAGTTGTTTTTGGTTGAGACTTTTACCTTTCCTTTTACCTGAGCAGAGACCACAGAATTATCTCTAAATCTCACGGTATCTTGAAATGTTTCATCTAACTCTGAGAATGCCTCTTTCTACCCACACATATGATTACTGCAGCCGGTATCGAGATACCACAAATTCGTGGGAACTTTCTCTTTGGAAGTATACTCCATCAAAAGTGTAACCTCCTCCTCTTTTTCCTTTGTTTCTGTGTCTTCTTTTCTTACTACAAAATTAGATCTACTACCATAATTCTTACTTAAATTGGTACGACACTCAGATCGGTAGTGTCGAAATCGATGGCATCGATAGCATTCAACTAGAGACTTATCACGTCTTTCAACTTGAGACTTGTGGCGTCTTTTTTCCTTTTCTTGGGAATCGCCAGCTTTGTTTTTCTCCCCTTTCTGGTGACAATTTTTTCCTTTCCACTTGTCTTTCTCTGGATCTCTTCCTTTTGAAGACATTATTGCCTTCAATGCTACATCATGCTTGTCTTGTTGGTTTAATTTTTGCTCATGAACCAACAAAGAACCTTGGAACTCATCAATAGAAAGAACATCAACATCTTTGGATTGTTCAATTGAGCAGACGATATAATTAAACTTTGCATTCATCGAGCAAAGAATTTTCTCAATGATGGTAACATTTTCTGGTTTTTCTCCATGAATTTGCATTTTATTTATGATAGCCAAAACTTTAGAGAAACATTCTGTTACCAACTCACCACCTTGCATACGTAGATCCTCAAACTCACCACGAAGTGCTTGAAGTTACACTCATTTTGCCTTGACCGTTCCTTGATACTTCTTCTTCATGGAATACTATATTTGTTTAGAAGTATCCTTGCAAAGAATTGTTTCCAGTATTGAGCGATCAATAGCCTGAAAAAGGTAATTCATCGCTTTGAGATCTTTTAACCTTAGACTGTCTAGCTTTGCCTTCTGTGCTTTCAATAAGGCAATTGTAACACTCCGATTTGCTGAACCGGAATGCTACATGGTGCTCATGACCCCGAAAGACCACAAGCTAACCCATGACTGATATCTGTACCTGTATACTACAAATCATGATATAATAATGCAGAATATATAGGACTGTAAGGCCATAAGGTTCAACTGAATACAATCATGAGGGTGAAAACACCTAAAACAACTCAATCTGAACGTAAATCTGAAAGCCTCTAAACTATCTGAATAAGGAGTTGAAAGAACGTGTCTTCAACTAACTCTGTAAAACTAAACTGAAGAAATAAATAAATGAATTAAATCATATTATCCTCGAATCAATGAGGACTCATTGTGTCTCTGTAACTGGAATGTTACCGCTACTGCTGGGCTGGAGCTCGTGTCTCGGAACCTATGGTGTAACATGAAAAGAAAGCACCATAGCACAAATGCGTCAGTACAACTGGAGACTGAGTATACGAGGAAGGTAGGCTAAACATCAAGGGTTTCATGCATAAACAAAACTGACTGACTAATATGAACGCGGCAGTGCAAACACACATATATAAAAACTGGGACCGTGAATATGTGATAGCATGACATGTAAGCTAATACGTGGTTTACTGATAACTGTCATGACTGATACTAAAACTGATAACTTGGATGACTGTATCTGACAGTCCTGTGTATACTGAAATCTGAAGAACACCCTGAGTTCTTTTACTGAGACTAATACTAAAACTGTTGGAAGTAGTATTTAACCGATATGTACCATGTATGCTGTTATGGCTAAGTTGGGGTCCAATCTCTGCCCCGACTGGAGGGGTGTCAATACCATGCCACGGGTAAGGATAGCCTGTAAGTGACCCTTATCTGGCGGGTACTCAATGAGAACGGTGGGAACCCTAAACTGACAGGTTAAGCCACCTCATCAACCCTAATCTGACGGGTTAAGATATCTCAACCTACGCTGGCTACGTAGTTCTGGAACATAAGGATGACTACTAAGAATCACACCCTGAACTGGCGGGTGAGTTCCCATCGTT
>NW_025850458.1:4080-8824 GCF_002878395.1 Capsicum annuum
GTTAAGCCACCTCATCAACCCTAATCTGACGGGTTAAGATATCTCAACCTACGCTGGCTACGTAGTTCTGGAACATAAGGATGACTACTAAGAATCACACCCTGAACTGGCGGGTGAGTTCCCATCCTTGGGTTCACTCAGTGCTAACATCTACTCCCATCTGGAGGGACTGAACATGAATAACTAACTGTGCATGACTTAATCTTACTAAATTTCATTGACTGGCGGAATGTTACTGATATCTGACAACTGACTAAGATCATGAGGTTTTCCTGAGCCACATAACTGACTGAAGTCTAAGGAATCATAGCTTGATTTCGGATATCGTGAAACATGACATGGATCTAGGCACACAACTATAGTTTTTGGGTACAAATACCCCCAGGACTTGATGGAAGGAAACTGACACATATGACTGACTTGATCATAAGAGTAGAGTCCATAATTTATAATATCATAAGTAAGGATCTCATACTAAGCATGTTTATCAACAATGTATAGCATGGAAAGGATTTCATATCACATGGAAGTACTTGAACAATCTTAATATCATGTTCATTGAATAATCATATTGGCAACACATACCAATAGCATGGAAGTTCATATGGATTGCATGGTTATCATACATCTTGTTCATAAGTAGAAATTGCAAGTAAACAAAGCATAATCTCATAAGAATAGTTCATGAGTATTCCCACAACATTTACAAGGCACATTAACAACATAGAAGTCATTAGAACGTAAGGGCATATCATGAATCCTTCACTTAGTCATAATTTAGCTATATTGCATGATTTCTAGTTTCTTAGGCATTTTATCAAACACCTTATATGCACATCTCAAGCATAGGTGAAATCATCAAATTCATACATCATGAAAAACCCAATTTACATGTTTCCAACTCATATGATATCATGAAATTCAAAATAAACATATAAGGATTCCATCTTGGAAATCACCCAATATCAACAACATGATCATCAACACCAAAAAATATAGAAATCATACTTTATAATGAAAAAGAGGGTTTTTTAACTTTATAGATGGAAGGGATCCATAAATCAACTCACGCATACCTTAGAAGGAAGATTCTTGATGATTGACGGAGGAATTTCCTTGAAATTGGATCTTCAAGCTTAGTTACGCAACCCTAGTTGTTTTTCTCTTCTAGTTCTCTTGGATGATGAGCTTTGAGATAATAATAGGGTTGTAATATGTTTAGAAGCTATATATTTCGTAGGGTTAAGTTTAGGGACGTGTAAGAAGTGTTAAAAGACTTAATTACCCTTAAAATAACTCAAAACGAAGTGTTTTTAGCACCTGGAATCGACTTAGGCGGCCCCCAAGTGATTGCCTAAGCTAGGTTGGGCGGCGCCTAACCAATCGCCTATGCTTACTGTCTCTCACGAAAATGGGCATAACTTTTCGCTCGGGTATTGGATTAAGGAGAAATTGGTATCGTTGGAAAGCTAATTTGATTCTCTACAATTTGGTGGGTCTAAATCAGCCAAAATACTACGTCAAAATCGAGTTATACTCATTCAAAGATGACCCTTGCAAAATCAAACACTAAAACTTGATGGATTCAAAAACTCTTAGCTTGTATTACCTTAAGTGACTCATATGAACATGCTTAATGCATCATAAGCTATCTTATCACTAGGATATTCATTGTAAGTCATGTACTCAAGTATGAATCACAGGATAGGATATTTCATACGTAGGAATACTTATTTACTTCCTAGCTTAGAAACATACGGGGTATCACAATATCTCCCCCTTGGGAACATTCATCCTTGAATGAGAATTTACTGAGAAGGGATACAAGACAATAAAACCTGAACTGAACATGAAGAACTAAAACTTGATCTCCTGACTGACATGCTATACATACTAAACTTGTGCATATCTGATGCTTGGACAACTGACACATGAATGCATGACTGAGTATGAAATGGTTCATAGGTACCAAGTTTATACTGGAAACATGAACGTGAAACTGAATAAGATTAAGGAGAACTGTTACCTTGAGCTTGATCTGAATTGGCGGGGAAGAGGTGAGGATTCTTGGTATGCATATCTACTTTTGCTTCCTAAGTAGCTCCCTCGTGAGACTTATTTCGCCAAAGAACCTTGACTATAGGGACTTCTTTGTTCCTCAATCTACGAGTCTGATAATCTAAGATTTCGACTGGAATCTCTTCATGGGAAAGGTTGTTCTAAATGTCGATGCTCTAAATAGGGAGAACAACTGCTGGGTAACCTATGCAATTCTTTAGCAAAGAGACATGGAAGACTGGATGGACTGAGGATAAATCTGAAGACAACTCAAGCTCATAAGCTACCTTGCCAAAGCGATAAAGAATTCTGAAGGGACCGATATACCGGGGACTGAGTTTCCCTTTCTTGGCGAACCTCTTCACTCCCTTCATGGGAGAGATCTTAAGATAGACATAGTCATTGACCTCAAACTCGAGATCCTTTCTATGAATATCTGCATAGGACTTCTATCGGCTCTGAGCAACCCAGAGTCTCTCTCTGATCAACTGAACTTTCTCTAAGGTGTCGAATACTAAGCCAGGACCTATTATTGAGGCCTCACTAACTTCGAACCAACCAATTGGAGATCTACATCTCCTACCATAGAGAGCTTTGAATGGAGCCATCTGAATACTAGAATGATAGCTATTGTTGTATGCAAACTCAATCAAAGGCAAGTGGTCGTCCCAACTTTCCTTGAAGTCAATTGCACACGCCCTTAGCATATCTTCAAGAGTCTGAATGGTCCTCTCTTCTTGACCATCTGTCTAAGGATGAAATGCTGTGCTGAGATGGACTTGGGTACCGAGACCCTTTTGGAATGCTTTCCAAAAGTGAGAAGTGAACTAGGTATCTCTATCTGAGATGATAGATAGTGGAACACCGTGTAACCTGACTAACTCCCTGATATAGAGTTTGGCATAATCCTTGGCAGAATAAGAAGTACGAACAGGAAGAAAATGAGATGACTTGGTCATTCTATCTAAAATAAACCAGACGGAATCATGCTGATGACGAGTTTTAGGCAAACCCGTCACGAAATCCATGTTAAATTCTTCCCACTTCTAAGTAGGAATGGTGAACTATTGCATGGAACCACTAGGTTTCTGATGCTTTATCTTAACCTGCTGACATGTAGAGCACTTAGCCACAAACTCTGCAACATCTCTCTTCATCCCACTCCACCAATAGATCTCCCTATGTCGCAGTACATCTTAGTGGCCCATGGATGAGTAGAGTATCGTGCACCATGCGCTTCTGTAAGTATTAACTGCATCAATTCATCTACAACTGGAACACATAGACGACCCTGACAATGAAGAACACCATCTCCCCCTTGGGAGAAAACCTCGACTTTTTGATTCTGAACTGACTCTTTGAGCTTGACAAGGCTAGGATCCCTGTCTTGTTTCTCTTTTACCTCGAAAACTAGAGATGACTCTGAACTACTATGAACACATACACCACCCTCTGAAGAATCAACTAAGCGAACGCCTAGTTTGGCAAGATGATGGATCTCCTGAGCCATTTTTTTCTTACAATCCTCAACGTGAGAAATACTACCCATGGAGAGTCGACTGAGAGTGTCGGCCACAACATTGGCCTTGTCCGGATGATAAAGAACACTCATATTGAAGTCCTTCAAGAGGTCTAACCACTTTCTCTGGCGAAGATTGAGATCTTTCTAGGAAAAGACATACTGGAGGCTTCTATGGTCTGTGAAGACATCTACATGAACTCCATAGAGATCATGCCTCCAAATAATAAGGCAAAAACTACCGCTGCTAACTCAAGATCATGAGTAGGATAATTCTTCTTATGTGGCTTGAACTGTCTGGAGGCATAGGCTATGACCTTACCACGCTGTATGAGGACACAACCTAAACCCACTCTGGATGCATCATAATAGACTACAAAACCGTCTGAACCATCTGGAATATCTAGAACTAGAGCAGAGATGAGTCGAGTCTTTAACTCTTGAAAGCTCTTCTCGTATGAATCAGACTACTGGAACTTAATCTTCTTCTGAGTCAATCTGGACATGGGAGATGAAATAGAAGAAAATCCCTTGACAAACCGTCTGTAATAGACAGCCAAACCCAAGAAACTCCTAATATCTGATAGAGATATGGGTCTGGGCCAGTTTTTTACTGCCTCGGTTTTTTGAGGATCTAATCTAATGCCATCACCAAAAACAATATGGCCAAGGAATGCTACTAATCTTAGCCAAAATTTGCACTTGCTGAACTTAGCGAATAATTGATGATCCCTGAGAGCCTGAAGAACAATCCTGAGATGGTCTGTATGATCACGCTCTATGCGAGAATAGACCAGAATATCATCTATGAAGACTATGACAAACATGTCCAAGTACTTCTTGAACACACGGTTCATCAAATCGATAAAAGTTGCAGGGGCATTGGTAAGACCAAATGACATGACTAAAAATTTAAAGTGACCATACCGAGTACGGAAAGCTGTCTTCGAAATGTCACATTCTCTAACTCTGAGCTGATGATAGCCTGATCTGAGGTCTATTTTGGAGAAGTAACTGGCACCCTGAAGTTGGTCGAATAGATCATCAATCCTAGGAAGAGGATATCTTTTCTTGACCATGACCTTGTTGAGTTGAGGGTAATCAATACACATCCTGAGAGAACTGATGATAGGCGAAATTACGCGCCTATATCAATATATTTTGCCC
>NW_025850459.1:0-1765 GCF_002878395.1 Capsicum annuum
TGGTGATACCACTTTATTCAAATGTTATTATTTTTCTGTTATGTTCAATATTGAACCTTATGGAATTTTTGTGCATTTTTCCATATTTAATGTTATCTTATGCAGTATACAGGTACAAGTATCAGTCATGGATTAGCTTGTGGTCCCTCGGGGTCATGAGCACTATGTAGCATTCTGATTTAGCAAATTGGGTCATTACAAACTTAGTATCAGAGCCTAAGGTTCAATAGAGTCTTAGGAAGTCTGAAAGCCGCATCTAGTAGAGTCTTTTACATGGGTGTATTGCGTGCCACATTTATGTGTAAGAGGCTATGCGATGTTTTAAGAAATAGTTTCCCTTTTTTCAGTATTCATGTCGTGCCTGTGACCATAATCATAAGTTAATCTCCCAGTCTAAGCCGTTTATTCTATTGATTTCAGAACATGCCTCTAAAGGGAACAAACCAGCCAGCTCCTCAGCCCGAAGATTTGGGACTTCACCTGAATGAACCCTCCAATGTTCCTCGGGTCTAAGGTAGACGAAGACCCTGAGGAATTCATTGATTAGGTTCAAAAGGTGATAGATATTATGGGGGTAAATACTATTGAGAGTCCTGATTTAGCCGCATACCAGTTGCAAGATGTGGATCATACTTGGTACAAGCAGTGGAAGTCCAAAAGGGTGGATGGTGCAGGTCCTATAGAGTGGGAGGAGTTTGTCACGGCTTTCTTAGATAGATTTTTTCCCTAAGAGCTGAGGGAGGCGAAGGTTCTAAAGTTCATCAACTTCAGGTAGGGAAATATGATGGTGAAAGAGTGTTCTCTTATGTTTACTCAATTAGCCAGATATACCCCTCATGTGGTTGCAAACAACAGAGCTAAGATGAGCAAGTTTGCTTCAGGGGTAAATGACAGCATGGTTAATGAGTGAAGATCCACCATGCTAAATAGTTAAATGACTTCATCCCAATTTATGAATCATGCTCAACAGATAGAGGAGTAAAAAATTAAGCAGAGGGAAAAGTAGAATAAGAAAGACAGGATAGGTAGCTTTAATTTTAGACATCCTAAATCAGAAGGAGGAAATCGTTCCTAATTTCATCCTAAGTCATTACTTCCAGCCCCTTCTACAGCCAGTGCTCCAGTACCTAAGTTCAGAGAGGGTAAAAAAGATAGAGCGCCAGGCTCTAAGTTTCAAGGTTGTATCTGCAATACCCGAACTAGTCCCCTATGTCAAACTTGTGGTAAGAACTATAAGTATTCTTGCAGAGATGGTAGTGATATTTGTTTCAGTTGTTGAAAGACAGGCCACAGTGTCTGAGATTGTCCCTATTCGGGTTCTCAAGGTCAGTATAACCATTTCGCAGCTCAGTCTGGTAACCCGAACAAGCAAGGTGCCACTTCCAGGGCTACTAGTGAGAAATGCCCAAACATGTTTTATTCTCTTTAGACCCGACAGGATCAGGAAAATTCTCCTGACGTCATTACATATATGTTACAGATCTTTCGTATTCATGTTTATGCTTTGCTAGACCCAGGTGCATCCATGTCTTTTGTCACTCCTTATACAGCAGGCAATTTAAGAGTCAGTCCTGAAATTCTGGCAGAGCTCTTTTCAATCTCTACCCCATTGGGTAAAACTATCATAGTTCGGAGGGTATACAGGAACTGCCCGATTATGATATTTTAGAAAGTCACTTTAGCAGACTTAGTTGAATTAGAGATGACTGATTTTGATATTATTCTCGACAAGGATTGGCTTTATTACTCCTATGAGCCCATCTTA
>NW_025850460.1:0-1500 GCF_002878395.1 Capsicum annuum
AGTAAGATTAAGTCATGCACAGTTAGTTATTCATGTCCAGTCCCTTCAGATGGGAGTAGAGGTTAGCACCGAGTGAACCCAAGGATGGGAACTCACCCGCCAATTCAGGGTGTGATTCTTAGTAGTCATCCTTGTGTTCCAGAACTACGTAGCCAGTGTAGGTTGAGACATCTTAACCCATTAGATTAGGGTTGATGAGGTGGCTTAACCCGTCAGTTTAGGGTTCCTATTATTCTTATTGAGTAGCCGCCAGATAAGGGTCACTCACAGGCTGTTCTTACCCATGGCACGGTATTGACACCCCTCCAGTTGGGGCAAAGATTGGACCCTAGATTAGCCATAACGGCATATATGGGGCATGTCGGTTAAACTCAGGGCATTCTTCAAATTTCAGTATATACAGGACTATCAGATACAGTCGTCCAGGCTATCAGTGTTAGTATCAGTCATGAAAGTTATCAGTACACAATGTATTAGCTTACAGGTCATGCTATCACGTATACACGGTCCCAGTTTCTATATATGTATGTTTGCACTCCCAAGTTCATATTAGTCAGTCAGTGTTGTTCATACATGAAACCCTTTATGTTCAGCCTACCTTCCTCGTATATTCCGTACTCTAGTTTTACTGACACATTTGCGCTATGGTGCTTTCTTTTCATGTTACACCATAGGTTTCGACACATGAGCTCCAGCCCAGCAGTAGCGGTAGCATTCTAGTCATAGAGATACAGTGAGTCCTCATTGATTTGAGGAAAATATGATTTGATCCATTTATTTATTTCTTCAGTTCAATTTTACGGAGTTAGTTGGAGACATATTCCTTCAACTCCTTATTCAGATAGTTTAGAGGCTTTCAGATTTATCTTCAGATTTATGTTCAGATTTATGTTCAGATTTACGTTCAGATTGAGTTTTTTTGGGTATTTTCACCCATATGGTTTTATTGAGTTTAACCTTATGGCCTTATTGTTCTATGTATTCCACATTATTATATCATGATTTGCAGTATACAGGTATAGATATCAGTCATGGGTTAGCTTGTGGTCCCTCGGGGTCATGAGCATCGTATAGCATTCAGGTTCAGCAAATGGGAGTGTTACAAACTTGGTATCAGAGCCTAAGGTTCAATAGAGTCCTAGGAAGTCTGAAAGCTACATCTAGTAGAGTCTTGTACATGGGTGTTTTGCGCACCACATTTATGTGCGGGAGGCTATAAGATGTTTTAGGAATAGTCCCCTTTCTTCATTATTTATTTTATGCTAGTGAACATAATCACAAGTTAAACTCTCAGTCTAATCCATTTTTCTCTTATTCCAGACCATGGCCCCAAAGAGAAAAAACCAGCCAGCTCTTCAGCCCGAAGATCCTTTGGGCGAACATGTTTCCTATGTGTAGTTTAGAGCCGTATTTACCACACTTTCTCAGTCCATGGCTGTAAAAAATGAATAGCCACCAGTCATTTTGGCCAATCCAGTGGCCAATCCAAAAGCAGTTAGA
>NW_025850461.1:0-2099 GCF_002878395.1 Capsicum annuum
AGAATGGTGGGAACCCTAAACTGATAGGTTAAGCCACCTCATCAACCCTAATCTGATGGGTTAAGATGTCTCACTAGGATGACTACTAAGAATCACACCATGAACTGGCGGGTGAGTTCCCATCCTTGGTTTCACTCGGTGCTAACCTCTACTCCCATCTGGAGGGACTGGACATGAATAATTGACTATACATGACTTAATCATACTAAATTTCATTGACTGGCGGAATGTTACTGATATCTGACAACTGACTAAGATCATGAGGTTTTCCTGAGTTACATGACTGACTGAAGTCTATGGAATCATAGCTTGAGTTCAAATATCGTGAAACATGACATGGCTCTAGGCACACAACTATAGTTTTTGGGTACAAGTATCCCCAGGACTCGATAAGAGGAAACTAACACCAATGACATGACTTGATCACAAGAATTGAGTCCACAATTCATAATATCATAAGTAAGGCTTTCATAATAAGAATGATTCTCAACAAACTATCACATGATTGGGAATGTACACAACATGTATATACTTGCATGGCTTCAATAACATGGTCATTCCATATCACAACAATATCACGAGCATCTTGTACAACTTCATCAATTCAATACAATAGCACGAGGATCATGTTAAACGTAAACTTAGAACGTGGAATAGTCATTTAGGACTTATTATGTCATAAAAGCCTGATTTCTATTCCCTTAGATATTTTCATAGACACCTTACATGCACATCTTAGGCATAGGTGGATTCATCAAGATTACAAATATTCAACCACCAATTTCACATATTTATATGTTAAATACCACCATATCCTCACAATAAACATACAAAGATCCCATCTTAGGCATCATCAAACTCCAACCACAAGAACATCAACCACCAACAATATAAACATCATAATACAAAATTTAGAAGATGTTTCTTGAGCTTCATGGATGAAAGTAGTCCATGAATCAACTCACGCATACCTTCCAAGGAAGATTCTAGATGATTGACGGAGGAATTTCCTTGAAATCAGATCTTCAAGCTTAGTTACGCAACCCTAGTTGTTTTTGTCTTTTAGTGCTCTTGGATGATGCGCTTTGAGATGATAATAGGGTTGTAATATGTTTAGAAGCTATATATTTTGTAGAATTAAGTTTAGGGACGTGTAAGGACTATTAAAAAACTTAATTACCCTTAAAATAACTCAAAACAGAGTCTTTTAGGCACCTGGAATTGACTTAGGCGGCGCCCAAGTGATTGCCTAAGCTAGGTTGGGCGCCGCCTAACCAATTGCCTATGTTTGGTTGGGTGGCGCCTAACCAATCGCCTATCCTTACTATCTCTCATGAGAATGGGCATAACTTTTCGCTCGGGTATTAGATTAAGGGGAAATTGGTATCGTTGGAAAGCTAATTTTATTCTCTACAATTTGGTGGGTCTAAATCAGCCAAAATACCACATTAACATTGAGTTGTACTCGTTCAAAGATGACCCTTGCAAAATTGAACACTAAAACTTGATGGATTAAAAAACTCTTACCTTGTATTACCTTAAGTGACTCATATGAACATGCTTAATGCATTATAAGCTATCCTATCACTAGGATATTCATTGTAAGTCATGTAATCAAGTATGAGTCACAGATAGGAGATTTCATACATAGAAATACTTATTCACTTCTTAGCTTAGAAACATGCGGGGTATCACAATATCTCCCCTTTGGGAACATTTGTCGTGAGTATTTACTGAGAAGGGATACAAGATAATAGATCCTGAACTGAACATGAAAAACTAAAACTTAATCTCATGACTGACATGCTAAACATACTGAACTCGTGCATATCTGATGCACAGACAACTGACACATGAATTCATGACTGAGTATGAAACGGTTAATAGGTACAAAGTTTATATTGGAAACATGAACGTGAAACTGAATATGCTTAAGGAGAACTATTACCTTGAGCTTGATCTAAATTGGCGGGGAAGAGGTGAGGATACTTGGTATGCATATCTGCTTCTGCTTCCCAAGTAGCTCCCTCATGAGACTGATTTTGCCAAAGAACCTTGACTAAAGGGACTTCTTTGTTCCTCAACCTACGAGTCTGATA
>NW_025850462.1:0-130279 GCF_002878395.1 Capsicum annuum
GTGGTTGATTTTGATAGATGGGAAGCATGATGGCTCCCGATATATATTTATATATTACTGAAATTATTTTGTTGTGGATTATCTTTGAAATGATCTGAGCTAACTCTGGGAGAAATCTTTAGCACCGAGTGGGAGGTATAAAGCGACCTTACTTCCTTAGAACTACGTGCCCCCATAGGAGTGAGCCTGAGGCTTATTTATATAGTGATCACTAGTTTGTGTGGATTTGATATCGATAGTCCTAATCTGATGGCAAGGATAGGACGGCTCTCCCCAACGTGGGTTGTACGTTGGACTCCATGTAGCTCACATGGTTTATGTCGGTTATAAGATCTCCTAATGTGTGTGTGTTTCCTTGTGTCTATGGTAAATGGTGAAGTGATTTGAAAGTGGAACTGTGAAAGTTATTCTTTCAGAAGATTTAAATGATATTTACATTGTGAGAATTGATATTCTTGATGAACTGAAAGTGATTGACAAATTATATGATGACTCACATGTGTTGTTGTACTTATTTCATCCTCTCATGGTTATGATGATTTTCTTCGGGCTATGTGAGTTTTTCATACATCCTGCATATTTCTTATAAATATTTATGATGATGATGTTTATACAACTGCATACACCCCCATATACTCGGTTTCTTTCCATGGTACTGACCCACATTTTCTGATGTGGGCTGCATTTTCTCGAAATGTAGGTTCAGGGGCTCAGTTCCAGGTTCGACAATAATTCTTCAGGCACGCTGTTCTACATCTTCTGTTGTGGTGAGTCCTCATGTTCCGAGGACGTGATGTTTGATACTGATTTCATGGAATTGTTTACATTTTATAACTGAGTATGAGTCAGTTGGGGCATATCTCAATGGCTCGCTGGTTTTATTGATTTTCTTAGAGGCTTGTCAGACTAGTATAGATGTTGGGAGTTGACTAATAAGTCGTATTTTGTAATCTTTTTGAAATTCTTTTATTCTCGAATGATGATTACTCTGTTGATATTTGAGGGTTATTTATGGAAACCCTGTTGAATTGTGCTGAACGGAATGAAAATGGCTCAAAGGGTTAGCTTGGGGCTACTCGTAGCCTCAAGCACCGTGTGATACTTTGGGACCTATTTTCTGGGGTGTTACATTAGCTAACTCTACATCTAGGGTTATGCATTGAGATTCGTCTACTACCATCCTTTCATTTTGAGCTTAATCTAAAAGATCACCAGTCTATTGATTAATAATGTCCTAAACTCATTCAGGAGGAGGGAGAGGTAGGATTCTACTAAGACATCCTACTAGGTGTTTGTAGGATCCTCTCTGAATTTGGATTTAATGCGGGTAAGGGATTGCCTATACTCCATGTTCTAGTCATACACCGATATATACCCAACTAGGATCAAAACCAAAAGAAAACTCAAAGAATGCAACAACTTCAAATCATTAATCAGCCCCGTATTCCCCAGAAAAGACACTAAAATTTTAATGACGTCCAAATAACACCTCCGATTAGATGATGATACAGTCTCTATCAAAATATAGTAACCCAACCAAGGTTGGGGTTGAATCCCAAGGGAAAACGTGGATTCATAGATCTCAGCAGTTGTAGTCAACAGGCAGACCAAGAAAACTAAATGGAGGATTTTTGTGTAGTAATCTCAAGCAAGTAACTATATCAACTTTGGTTATAATCAGTCATAGTGAACACTAGGATTATACTCCCCCTGGATTCTCAACTCCGCAGGCTTATCGTTCTTTGTTGAAAAAACCCAATACTTTGTATACAGAATAGATAAGTTATGTACCTTTTGTAGTCTTTTGGATGAGCAGAAAGATTTTACCCTTCACCTTTTGAGTCTCAGGATGTCACTTTACTTACCCTTTTCTTGATCCTAGTTAACTACTACCTTTTGAGTCCTTAGTTATTATATGAAAGTTAACCATCTTACTCAGATATTACCTAATATAGATTGACAGTTAAACCTTAAATTACTATTGTCATTATCTTTTCCTAGTCACTAATACTTTTTTGGAGTAAGTTGCAATAATCTAGGTGGGATCCTAACACTTGAAATTTCTAAGAAATTTAATATTTTGAATATAATACAATGCATGCCATGAGTATCAGTTCAATTTAACAATAACACTTTCCCTACTTTGTTAATCTGCTAGGGTTTTCACAACCTTAGCTATGGGTTTTTAGTCTCTCATGCTTGTGATGAAATCAATAACATTCATAATTGATAGTATAGATGAAATCAAAATGATAAGAAGTGTAAAAACCTACAATCGTAACTGAATTAATGAATAAAAGTTAATACAAGAGAATTCCAAGATCAAAATTTGATCTTTGAATCAAAATATGTTTGTGAATATCAAAAGTGCATAACTCCTATTGAAAAACTACATAAAGGGTATTTATAGTACACGAGGGAACCCTAAAACCAAACCCTAAATAAAATAGGAGAAAATAGGGTCGGTGGCTACATTGGTCTGTACCTGCAGTCAGCACTCCTTATCATAGGTACAAACCGCAGACTCCGAATGGAAAAAATTCTTCAAGTCATTTGTCAAGATTTTGCATTTCAGGTACTTGCTTTTCCTACCTATGGTCCGTTGTTCCTATAAGCGGTCCATAGATTGACTTAGTAGGTGTCGGGAGTCATTTTTTTGGCTTTTCTTATATTCTCAAACATGATTTGATCATGATCAAGCTAGAAAGTGTTCCAACCTTCCATAATTGCTCCAAAATAGCCAAAATACCTTTTTTCTTGAACTTATCAACCAAAATATGATTTCCTGAAAAACATACCCAAAAAGCATTATATCTAATTAAATAACCTTAGAAACTTGGATATTATCCTTGTTTTAAGTATCAAAAGTGCTATATTTTTATAGTACATCAGCTGTAGCTACATTATATTTTAGTGGAAGTACCTCTTCACCTCTAGATATACCATTGAGCGCACAAACCATTATCGGTGCCACTACTAATATGAGCATCTCGATCACTACTAGGACCAATATTGATGAGAGTGGGGATCCTCATGCTGAGACATCATAAGATGGCACCTAGTACACCCAAGTATATCTTTGGTTCCCGTTTTTACTTTTTAGATACATGGGGGATAACACATATGCTCTAGTTGGGGTGGGGGTGTACCACAGACATTGTAGGTTTTTGTAACTGTGCTTCTTTTCCCATCAGCCATGGTAAGATTGTAAAAATGATATGTCTAGAAAATATTATATCATATGGTGTTTTGTTTCATGATGTTTTATGTTATTTTAGTTTAACTAGGAGAAAAATGAGTACCTAAGGCAGTTGATGATGTATTTTTATTATTCTTAAACAAGTTTTGATAAAAATGATAACCCTCCAAAAAATATGTTTTGTATTGCGTGATATGTATATGTAGGGGACCACTTTGAATCTCATTATGGCATTAGGATTAGGGACATACTAGACATATCTAGCATTTGCATAAACCTGATTGGTAGTAGTTTGTGATATAACCATATTCCATGTGTGTGTTAAATGCTTTCTTAGTTCCAATTGTGTGTTGAATCAAGAACTTGCCCGGTTAGTCTTTCCTATGTCGTCAGATAGTTAGTTAGGAAATGATCATAGGTCGTTCTTGAATTAGTCAACTTTTAGACTAAATGACTGCTAAAATAAGAATAAGTATACCTTGATCCCTATTTTGAGCCTGTAAAGACCTATTTTCTTGTTTTCACCTTCCTATTTAAATTACAATGAACCTATTTTAGATTAGGTCCTCTTTGGACATTATACACCTCAACTTAGGCTAAATGCCTAAGTAAGGGTGGCTACCATAGGTCTGCATGATTAAGAGTAGCTATGAAGAAAGGAGTAAATAAGATAAAACAAAAATAAGGTTACGTGTGGTAAAAAGAAAAAAACAAAAAGAAAATTAAAAAGAAAAAGAATAAGAATGAAAAAAATTAAAAATATGAGAAACTACACCCAACCTAAATGAGCAATAATAGAATAAAAAGGGAGAAATAAGGATGGAATAAAAGAAATATTGGTTGATAAGTGGACACCTAAAGTAAATGTAGTGCCAAATAGGCTATTGCTAAATATACCATACCAGCCCCAAGTCTATGTTATAAGCCAAGTAAAGTCCTATAGTGATCCTAACCCGGCTGTCTGAAAAATAAGGTAAAGAAAATAAGGGCTAGTTTATGGTATTCTGTGCACATTGTTGGAACTGCTTCATGAGTGTGAGCGTCTCATAATTGTCCCTACATTAAAATCCATGATTCCATTAAGTGAGTGGGACTTCATTATTGTGAGGGCACTTGGGTTATATTACTAGCTGCTTCTTTGTTCGGATAGTGTAATTTGTACATATACGAGATTGTTTGTTGCTAATTTAATACCATAGCCTAATTCCTTTGTGTCACGTTTTTGTGCTACATAGATCCACACAGTTGTTCTTGAAAAGTAAAAACAGAAGGGGGTGGTGTTTATTAGCCTAATTTGAGATTGACTTCCATAGGCATCTTAATTTTTTCCTAGGTACGCATTATATGCTGTTTGGTTTTGTTTTTGTTGCCTGAGGACATTCAAATGTTCTAAGTTGAGGGTGTTGATGTTCCATAACTTCATGGCACTTTCTCACTTAAAACCCATGAAAATATGCAAATTCTTAGGCCATTTTGATAGGTATGATGTGTGTTTTTTGTATGTTGCAAGAAAATTAGGTTGGAAGTAGTGTGGACCAGAATAAGATGGAAAATATTTAACAATCAAAGTTATTGGCTAGACTACAAGTCCTTATGTGACTATACGACTCATAGCCCAAGTCATGGTGATAATAATGAAGGCTACTAAATCAAGGATGAAAGATGAAGCTAGATATGACTCATATGAAGTGGCAATGAGTCATAATGTGAATTTGTTCGATTTATTATTCCAGGTTATGACTTATAGTGATGAGTCATTATGACAAGATAAAATATGACCTAAAAGGTGAAAAACCCTTGGAGTGACAACGAGTCCATCCAATGACTCATAGGATCTAATTATAAGTTATCATCACTAAGTACAGAATGGAGTCAACGAGGCTGACAATGAGTCATCATTAGTCTAGATGACTTATTGCCTGAATCATGGTAACAACTGACTTTATTTTCCTATTTTGTTTTGGTTAGGTTTTCCTGTTTATTTGGAGAAACTATAAATTCCCATTTGATATTCTAGTTGTAGGTTATACACTTTATACTCTTACAAATATATTTTGATTTCAAGATTGACTTTTGATCTTTGAATCTCTGTGTTCTTGGTTTTTGGTTGATTAATTAATTAGAGACTTTGGGTTTTCTTCGTCAATTATTTGATGGATTATTTATATGTTTTCTTTATTAAATTCCATAGATTGTTTTGCAACTATGAGCGGCTAATTTCCTTAGCTTGGGTTATGGGAACCCTAGCAGAATAACGAAGTAAGTGAAGTGTGAGGTTATTCTAGATTATTGTATATACTTGCATTGTGATTTTTTTTAGTTTGATTTCTTCCATAGTGGTGGGCAACGTTAAGAACTTTCCTGTATTCGGCGTCGTTTTCATAATAAAGATTGATATTGGGAAAAAAGGATTATAACAGTGCTTTGATGTTATAAACCCTCATCTAATAACTTGATACCCACAAGGTGATAGTTAAATTAGGATCAAATACAAGGGTTAGTAATATGGCACCCTTACACTACCAATGCATTCACCAGATGGTTAGTAATACCTAGCTAGTCAAATTTTGCATGTGTGGTGATGAGACAGTTGGATCGAGCAAGAGAAACCTACTAAGGTAGGAAACAATGTCGCATAGTCCTAGTGTTTATTTTAGATTGTTTATAATTAAAATCATTAAAAACTTACAATTAAAATCATTAAAAACTAGTTACTTTTTGTGGTTTACTACAAATTTTCCCCATTTACTTTTTTCTGCATGTCTGGCTACTTCAGCAAGTTCGACAGACAGATTCGACCTATTCCATGTGGGATTGACCCAACCTAGTTGGGTTACTATAAGTTGATAGAGACAACATTGTATTTTCTTTGAGGGTATATTTTGGGCAACATTAGTGTCTATTTAGTAGGAGTAGACTTCACCCATCCCTTGGTTTTTCTTTTCGATTCTTTTCTATAGAGATCCCTTTGAACTAGTATCCTTTTTATATTTTTAGAGTAATTATAAATTTTTTAGTGTAAGGAATAAATGAGATGTTCTTGCTAGTGTTATGTATGATTGAGTGATGCAAGTTGGATTTGAATGTGAAATTATGTATAATAATTTTAATGAATATTTTTGAGACACCTAGGATAATTTATATGTCTCTTATGTGATGTTGGCTTAATTTTGAATTCTTGGTATTGCTTGTTAGAGAGTATATAAATATCCTTCTTTATTTGAGCATGTGCCATGTCTGAGTGGGGTTTTCATTGCATTCCATTTTTGTATGTTGATTTCTAGAACTTTCCTGGTATGTGTGCGAAACAAAATAAAGAATGTTTGGTTTTAAAAATGATATCGTAATTCCTTTGATAGCCATGTTCCATACCCTCTTTATATTTCCTTATTGTGTGATCTTAGTTAGCCCCGTTAAGCCCATTAGCCTATTCTTTGGTAGACTTATATGTAGCATATTACCCTTTTTTCAATTGACTGCAATTTGATCCCAACTCATAAGTCTTTTAGTAGAAAACTTAAAATGTAAGAAATGTATAATTGAAGAAGGAGAAGAGTGAAAGTGACACCCAAGGAAATAGCTATAGGTGTGTTTAAAATATTTATTTATTGTTGGAGTAGTGTAATAAAAAGATCAATAGATCAAAAGTGAATCATGTCTTGATTGAAACTACTACCCTCTTAAGATGTGTGAAATAGCTTAAAGATATTGGGCAACAAAAGAGAAGTGGAAAGATAAAAGTTGTGAAAAATTGGTTGGTTAGAGAGTAGTCTAATTTAAATTTTAATATATTAAAGCACTTAGGGAAGATAGCCACTATTACTTGCTAAATAGTTCCTACCCATCCCGTAGCCTACATTATAACCCATAAAGTCCTACTTGATCTAGAGCTTTGATATTTGATATTAGTAGAGTACTATATTAAGGGAAAGCTTATGGTTCATCTTATGTGACATGTGAATTCTTTGTGAAAGTGTGCAAAATTTCATTCCTACACCAATTCTTGTGATTAATTTCATTTTCTTGAGGGAAAATGGGTATCTCTTGTGGTGTGGCCCCATGTTTTATGATTGTTAGGTGATTTTTGTAATTTCTTGATTGATTAATACGCATGAGTTTTCCAACTTGGTAAATTCAATTCTTGAGGTTTAGATGTTTTGAAGTAGTGTTCGTATGTTTTCTATTGTATTACGACTTACTTGCTGTGGAATTTCCTATTTATGTAGTCATTGTAGTACAAAATTGAGTGTCTTAACTGTAGTCGTAATGTTAGAATCTACCTTGATTATGTTTGATGTAAGAGAGTTGTTTGAGGATGAACAATCCTTTAAGTGTGGCTGATGATCTTTGACGTATTTATACTCCTAACTTTCATTATATATGTGTGTTTCACCAAGCTTTGAGGAATTCGTGATGTGCATCATGAGTACTAATGGTGCAATTATATATTTATGTGTTATAGTGTTTAAGGTATTTTTAAAACAATCCTAGAATTAAAATGGTCACATAGGGTTTAGATGAGAGAACTAGTGGTGCTAGGTTGAGCTATGCATGTTCTAGTGTACTTTGATGAACTCTATTGTGATTGTATGAACTAATTGTTTTTATATGATGCTGTAGGATACCATGCAACCTATTAGGAGAAATGATGAGAATAAAAAGAAATTTAAATGTATTTGGAAAGGCAACTACATAGTGCATGACTTGAAGGAAAGTGGAAGGAGTAAACTATAAAGGAAATTTGGCGTTTGGACCACAACAACATACCAAGCTCTAAGAGCTTTGATATAAGGTCATGCCAGACCCTTGTCCAATAAGTTAAATGCAAATTCCATAAAGGGTATGAGTTACGATTGTGTCACACCCAAGGACATCTGCATTAAGGGCGTGGCACGCCCAAGGGTATTCTCGGCCAAAAAATCCTCGTACATAATAAAAGAACACTTAGCTCCTATATTTACATATTGGATGACTTTTGGAGAGGATAAACACATGAGAAAGACTCTAATTAGGGTTTTCCTTTTTGCTTTGGTTTACTTTTAATTTTTACATATGAATTCCATAATTGTGATTCTTTGTAAGATTATGAGTGGTTAAACACCTTCTTTCGAGCGTTGACGCTACTAACATGATTGTGTAATTATGGTTTTATAGTAGGTTTATATGTTTATCAATTATTTGATTGTTCATACATTCTTGTTTTACTATTCTAAAAGGGTTATGATTTCTAGGATGAATTGTAGTCCCAAAACAAATTGACCATTGAATTGGAGGGGTGGAATGATGAATGTATGGAGTTTGGATCATGTATTTAATAGTTAGATACTAATTTTTAAGGATGATTTGTGGTTAGGATAGAGATATACTAAAATGCCCCACTTAGTTAATAAAACGAGAAGATAGTTTAATGCATCCAAATTAAAGACATACATCCTCGCTCAATGATGTAGTTGTGAGATTAGTTTGGGTAGATGACTTAAAGTATGAACATTATCAAGTTATAATATCAATAGCGTATATCAATAATCATGATAAATACCAAAATCGGTTGGAAACCATGTTTATGCATGATTGCGTAGTAAGTCTAAACCCGGGAACTCTCCGTAAATTGTTTACAATACAAATTTCATATTGTTGTTAATTTTTATATTTAATTTATAAGCAATCAAATCCAAACTCCTTATGAACCTATTTAATGTAATTAGTAACTCTAGAATTAGATTGCTTTCATAAAGTTAAGCCCCTATGGGATCAAATATTTAGCTCGAAAGAGCTACTATATTACTTGTACGACCATGTACACTTGCATGTGCATTTGGATGCAACAAAATACATAATAAATATGATGTGTGAGCCTATGCTAACACATTTAAAGCTTTTAACTCTAAATAATTGCAAAGTCTTGAGCAACTTTAGTCGTTTTTGATTAGTTTACTTTGATTTTGCAGTAAAAGTAGAGAAGAAGGGGAAACATAAATAAAGGAAGCAAAAAACATGAAATCAAAAGCTAATAAAGAACAAAGGGAGGTTGATGACATCCATGACACGTCGTCAGCCTGGTGATAGGATGTCAAGGATGTCGTCAACCTTAACCAGAGAATGATATTTATTGTAACGTTATGACGGCATATCGTGATAAGGCGTCAGAGTTTTGATAAGGTATCAGGATCACCGTCAACCTTAGGAAGAGATTCTCAAAGTAGAAGTGGAGATGACGACATCCATGATGCACCGTCAGACTCCTGATAGGATGTCATTGTCGCCATCAACCTTAGGCAGCAGAATCTAAACTTACAGAGAAGCTGACGATGTCCGTGATAGGCCATCAAACTCCTGATACGCCATCACGGGTGCCGGCATCTATTCTGAGGGAAAATCTAAAACTTTAATTTTATTTCCTTATTTTAGGTTTAACTATTTAAAGCCTTGTTTGAGGGTTTTCTATTATCGACTGACATATCCCAAAAGATAGAAGATATAATTTTTCTCTCTCTCTCTAAGACCGATATTTTGGAGTTTTGCCTTGTGATTCAATTCAAAGTATACTTCTAATTTTCTTCATCATTGTAAGTTAATCCTTTCAGTTACGAATTCAATTTGCATACTTGTTTCTTTTCATTATGAGTGGCTAAACACCTGTAACCTAGATCATGGGATCTAGGGTTAGGTCATGATAAGGTGTTAAATACTCAAGATTTAATAGGTGTTAGGATTTCTTTGTAATTTTGAGATTATAATTTACGTCCGTTGGTTGTAAACAGTAGGCGTACCTACTTTGGTTTGCTTGAGAAAGAAATCATAAATAGTAGGAAGTGAATTATCAACAGGGACTCGGAATGGCTTCTTTTAATAATCAGAACTGTAACAAGGTTGATTAAACGAAGATAAAATATAGACAGTGCATAGAGATTCCCTAAGTTCGAGAGGATTAGGAAATTAGACGCTTGAATAGGTCATTTGAGCATATCATTGATAAGGATAGCTTGTGATCTAAAATACCTTGAGAGTCTTGAGTAAATTTTAGCATCTATCATGTATCGTAAGCCCTAGTGAACATAATCCTGGTTATTTTATAAAATCTTGTTTACAAACATCAAATTCAAAGTGACAATCAATTATCTACAAAACTTAAACACCATTTCAAGAAACAGTAAACTACTAGTGAATTAAATGGTAAACAACTTGATTTCACACCTTATTCCCTATGGGATTCGACCCCAACATAGTTGGTTTTTATATTGACAACGATTGCTTACACCATTCAAGAGTGTAATTTGAGTGTTATCAAAAATAGCGTTGTTGCCGGGGAGTACGGTTGTAAACTGAAAGTTTGTGTGCACTAATTTGTTGTTAGTTAAGTTTCCTTGATTTATGTTTATGTGATGTTTTTGTTTATTACAGGTTCTTAGTTGTTTATGCCAAAAACCAAAAGATCCAGAGAACCATTATTACCAATTAATCTGGAACCTCACCTGATTGGGAGAATGGCTGAACAACAGGAGGCAGATAGACTAGCCACTTTGGCCAGGGCTCAGGTGAACGTTCAGAATTTGGGTTAACAAGTATGTCACTAGAACCCTAATTATGAAGACTTGGGTGATGACGAATTGCTGAATCCTCAAAACCCAAGGCGAGCTGAGCAAATTGCCGCACCATTGTTGTAGAATGTCAATAAAACCATCCAGTTCGAGAAAGGTATGGTCAACAGCCTGTTCAATATAAGGCTAATGAAGATGATGAAGGAATGGATGGATCGGGTTCAATGGGTGCTATCATTCCTCCACCGTTGGCACTAGGTGCAAAATTCAACATAACAAGTACCATGATCCAACTCCTGAATCTGAAGGGGTTGTTTGGAGGCTTACCTGGTGATGACTCGAACATGCATTTGGTGAACTTCATTACCATTTGAAAATCTTTTGATAATATGGGAGTGCTCCAGAATGCAATCCAGTTGAGATTGTTTCCTTTGTCTTTGTCTGGAGAGGCAACAATGTGGTTAAATGAGCTAGATCCCAATTCTATAACAAACTAGAGATAGTTGAAAGAGGCGTTCCCAGAACGGTTCTTTTCACCCTCCAGGAGGGTACAGTTGAGGGACGAAATCAGTAATTTCAGGCAGCTCCCTACCGAAGCATTGCATGAAACTTGTGAGAGATTTAAGAAAAAGCTGGCACAATGTCTGAACCACAATATGACGGACTTGCACTTGATGGAGACTTTGTACAGAGCTTTTACCTCTGTGACAAAGCCAATTGTAGACAATGCTGCAGGTTGTTCGTCCATTGACCTCTTTTTTTTGGATTCTTTAGACATGCTGAATAGAATGACCATGCAAAGTCGGGCTTGAAAAACCAAGTATTCTATGGTGGCTAGCCCAACTATTTTTGGTGGTATGACTGTGGTGCAGTGCAGAAGGGATGAGGAGAGAGACCAAGACATGGCCCACTTAAAGACATAGATGGACTTGCTAACCAAGCACTTGTTGTCAGGTAAGACCAAAATGGTTAAGGCTATGGAATCTCAAGGTACTATTGCTACGAGTGCTGATGCAGAGGAAAACTATGTGAGTAATCAGGGGGTTTTCAAGGAAATAGCCAAGGGAACCAAGGTCGGAACTTTTATGACAAGCTTTATTATAAGGATAGGGAGCAGGGACATTGGAGAAGCAATAACGATAGGAGTGGTTTATATGTTCCTCCTGGAAGTCGGGATGCTGCAACAACTGGCTCCGGCAAGATTTCCATGGAGGACATGGTAGAAAAGTTGTTAAAGGGAGTGAAAGCTACCAAATTAGGGGTAACTACTATGAAGAGTGAATTCTATACCCTCAGTCAGTTGCTTAGCTCACACTCTACGTCTATTAAGCAGTTGGAGCAGCAGATGAGCTAACTTTCTGCTACACTGAGTAAGAGAAAAAGTGGTACTTTACCTAGTGATATGGTTCAGAATCCGTGGAATGATGGCTCATGTATGGCGATCACCACTCGGAGTGGTAAGATGTTACTTGGCCCTTCTGTGGGAAAATCTGTAGAAGATGAGGTAATTGTTGATGACCCCAAAGAAAGTAATCCAGTGGAGTCTGAGAAGCTGGATAGTTCTGTTGATGATTCAAAGAAGGAAAATGAGAGGGAAGAGGAAGTGGTGTTAAAGACTATCCCTAGACCACTACCTCCATTTCCTCAACGATTGAAGAAAAAGGTCGATGATGCAGAATTCGGCAAGTTCATGGTAATGCTCAAGTAATTGACAATTAATGTGCCTTTGATAGAGGAACTTGAGCAAATTCTAGGCTATGCAAAGTTCATAAAATACCTCATCACAAAGAAGAGAAAGGTCAGTAGTGAGCAGGTGGACAATCTCCACCATTGCAGCGCAGTTTCCACACGATTCTTAGTGCAAAAGAAGACTGACCCAGGAGCGTTCACTATTCCATGCAAAGTTGGATCTGTGGATGTTGCAAAGGCCTTATGTGATTTGGGTGCCAGCGTGAATCTGATGCCACTGGCTGTATATAAGAAGCTCGGTTTAGAATCTCCGGCACCCACTAACATGCGATTGTTAATGTCAGATAGGTCGATAAAATGGCCTATTGGAATTTTGCATGATGTGTTGGTGAAAGTAGCAAACTTTATTCTTCTTGCAGATTTTATGGTACTGGATTGTGATGTAGACTTCGAGGTACCCATTATTTTGGGGAGGGCACTCTTAGCAACAGGAAGAGTAATAGTTGACATGAAGTTGAATGAGCTTAAGTTTAGGCTTGGTAAAAGAGAGGAAAAATTCAAAATACATCAATCTATGACCCAAAAAAATATATGAGTGTCTTCTCAATCGTTGAAGTCTTCTATGATGATGGAAAAGAGGTATCAATAGGTTGTCTTGGCAAAGTCTGAGTAGTCAAGATAACCTAGTCGTGCCGCGACAGTAAATCAGGTGCTATTGAGAGGCAACCCAAATTTTTATGTTTAAGAAAGAGTTTTTATTTTTTTTACAATTATGATTTAGTACGGAGCAGGTGGAAAATGAGAAGGTTAGCTAAAAGGTCATGACGGCATCCGTGAAAAGCCATCACAACTGTGACAAGCTATCATGATTGTCGTCAGCTAGACCAAGCTTGAGGAATTCTCTTCCTAAGGTTGATGAAGTTCGTGATAGGCTATCACACTCGTGACAAGCCGTCACAAAATGTCGTCAACCCAAAGCTGTAAAAGCTAAAATTTGGGCCTAAATTAAATCATATCCGACCCAGCCCAATAGCAAAACCTTTTCAAATTACCGCTGCTTTTAAATATTTTTCCTTAGTTTATTTCTTTCCTCATTTAAAATTAGTTCCCATCCTTTACAAAACACTTCGAGTAAAACAAGTTAGCTTTTTGTGTGGTTTGCACTTCAAAATCAAGAAAATCTTCCTATTGTACACCTTCTCTTATGCGTGACTTTAGTTTAAGAGCTCCATTAGGTATACTCTACTTTAACTCTTCTTTTATTGTGATGCATGGTGAATGAATGATAACACTATGTCCCCAAGATTCTTGAACCAAGTTCAACTTGGAAAGTAACTAAAATTGCACCTAGGGTTTGCTGTGCAAGCCCAAGGTTTAAAAAGATAGCTCACAATTTGAATTCAAGTGAATCTTGAGCAACAATGGGGACTAAAAAAAACTTAGTTAAGATCAAAAATAGGTTCTGATAAGTGTTGACGACATCCATTATCACCATCGTGATGGCTTATCAAGAATGTCGTCAAAAGATGACAAAAATAAAATTGGTTCTGGATAGAGCTAACGATAATCATGACAGGGTATCACAATTATGACGGCCTATCATGAATGCCGTCAAAAGTAATAAAAAAAATTGTGGATTTTGGCTGAGGTTGACGACAACTGTGATAAGCTATTATAGTCGTGACGGCTTATCAAGAATTGTCGTCACACTTGGAGCCTGAAACATGAATGAGCTTAAATGATTTATGTATTTGTGTTTGTGCTCTTGAGGGTTGACTAATGTTCTTCTATTGTCCCCAGGTACTTTAAAATGGCACCAAAAAGAAAGAGTCGCACAAAACCAAAGAAAGAAGCCAAAGAAAGTGTACATCACAAGCTCATTGACGAGGAATTTGACTATGAGGAGGAGTAACCCTTGCTCAGGAAGAAAAAAAAGCAAAGTCCAAAGAAACATCCACCACCTCCACCAATTGCATCCATTGTGACAACGGTGTATCTTTTTGTGGCATTAGTATGGCAACCGAATAACCTGTGTTAAATAAGTGCACAAAATAGATACGTAGTGATATGCGAGATAATTATGTGCCATGTGTAAGGTCTTACTCTATTTCTATTGTACATTCAATCTAGAACTTGCCCTGCTAGTCTTTCCATGGTCATAGGATAGGCGTTAGGAGAGGATCTAGGCCGTTTTTGTATTTTAGCTTATTTTAGCCTAAATGACCTTCCCAATCTGAACAATATCCCTTGATCCCTTCTTGAGCCTAAATGGCCTAATTCTTTCTTTAACACCTCTCACCTTTCCGTTTATATCATAATGAACCTATCATGGCCCTGGTCTTTCTTGGATACTATGCACCTTAACTTAGCCAAACATCATAAGTTGAGGATGGCTATTATAGGGGTGTGTGATGCAAAATGTGTATGAAGAAAGGTAGAATAAGGAAGATGAATTAAAAAAAGTTGGGCATGGTGAAAAAGAAATAAAAAAAGAGAAAACTATATGAAAGATGATAAAAAGATAATCTGATAATTGAAAAGGCTGCATCCATCTTGAGCATGCATGATCGATAAAAGAAAGAAGAAAAGAAGGTTATGAGTTGAAACCCCGAGAGTTAAAGTATTGTCAAGGAGGCATAGTCACTCTGAAACATCCATGAATATCATACCAGCCCCTAGCCTACGTTAGAAGCTTAAGAAAATCCCTATAGTGATCCTAACTTACCTGTCTGAAGACTTAGGTACTGACTATAAGGGCAAGACGATAGCATTTGATACTCAATAGTGGAACTTCATTCTGAGAGTAATTCTTGTGTTTATCCCTGTGTTTATGTATTAAATTGACATGAGTGAAAAAGGAATTTCTTTGTTGTGAGGGCACACTAGGTATGTTGCTAATCACTACCTTGTTTGGATAGTGTGATTCTGGTATGTTGTGGGTTGTTATTGCCAAAATTTTTTCCATATCTTGATCCTCGTGAGTTGCATGAGTGTTTTTAACAATAGACACAGTTGCTCTTAATTTGACTGACCTTGGAGATGGTGCATGTATTCTGAACTGATATGAGTAGTTAGCTGCCAACTTGTACTTTGTATACTCTTGGTTATATTCTGCTTGCTTGAGGACAAGAAATTGTTTAAGTTGAGGGTGTTGATGTGTGAGCCTATGCTAACACATTTAAAGCTTTTAACTCTAAATAATTGCAAAGTCTTGAGCAACTTTAGTTGTTTTTGATTAGTTAACTTTGATTTTGCAGTAAAAGTAGAGAAGAAGGGGAACCACAAATAAAGGAAGCAAAAAGCATGAAATCGGAAGCTAATAAAGAACAAGGAGAGGCTAACGACAACCATGACACGTCGTTAGCCTGGTGATAGGATGTCAAGGATGCCGTCAACCTTAACCAGATAATGAGATTTGCTGTAATATTGTGACGGCATGTCGTGATAAGGTATCAGAGTTGTGATAAGGCATCAGGATCACCATCAACCTTAGGCAGAAATTCTCAAAATGGAAGAGGAGCTGACGACATCCGTAACGTGCCATCAGACTCTTGATAGGATGTCATTGTCGCCTTCAACCTTAGACAGCAGAAGCTAAAATTGTAGAGAAGCTGAAGACGTCTGTGATAGGCCGTTAAACTCCTGATAGGCCATCACGGGTGCCGTCGTCTATTCTGAGGGAAAATCTGAAACTTTAATTTTATTTCCTTATTTTAGGTTTAATTATTTAAAGCATTGTTTAAGGGTTTTCTATTATTGATTGACATATCCCACAAGATAGAAGATACGATTTCTCTCTCTCTCTCTCTCTAAGACCAATATTTTGGAGTATTTCCTTGTGATTAAATTCAAAGTATACTTTTGAGTTTCTTCATCATTGTAAGTTAATCCTTTTAGTTGTGAATTCAATTTGCATACTTGTTTCTTGCATCATGAGTGGCTAAACACTTGTAACCTAGATCATGGGATCTAGGGTTAGGTCATGATAAGGTGTTAAATACTCACGATTTAATAGGTGTTAGGATTTCTTCATAATTCTGAGATTATAATTTACGTTTGTTGGTTGTAAACAATAGGCGTACCTAATTTGGTTTGCTTGAGAAAGAAATCATAAATAGTAGAAAGTGAATTATCAATATAGACTCGAAAAGGCTTCGTTTAATAATCAGCGTTGTAACAAGGTTGATTAACCTGAGGTAAAATTTGGACAGTGCATAGCGATTCCCTAAGTCTGAGAGGATTAGGAAATTAGATGCTTGAATAGGTTGAGAGACATTTGAGCATATCATCGATAAAGATAGCTTGTGATCCCAACCACCGTGAGAGTCTTGAGTAAATTTTAGCATTTGTCATGTACCGTATGCCCTAGTGAACATAATCTTGGTTATTTCATAAAATCTTTGTTTCAAACATCAAATTCAAAGTGACAATCAATTATCTGTGAAACTTAAACCCCATTTCTGGAAATAGTAAACTACTAGTGAATTAAATCGTAAACAACTTCAGTTCAGACCTTATTCCCTGTGGGATTCTACCCCAACCTAGTTGGGTTTTATATTGACAACGATCGCTTACACCTATTCAAGAGTGTAATTTGAGTATTATCAAAATACACATACAAAGATGTCTGTAAATACAAAATAGTGATTAGTTTAAATAATAGAAGATAGATCAGGAATACTCTGAACATCAGGATCTTACCCCAAATCTCTGATCTGTAGCTGCTCCGCATGATGCAAAAATTGATTATGAGAATTTGTACTATGATCTGCAGGATGCAAAAGTATAGTATGAGTACTAAAAAGATGCTAATCATGAGGTATCGACCAATTGAGCTCTAAAGAAGATGCAAGCATAAATAACATGTTAACTAGGAATATAAACTATATGCAACTATGCAAAGAGCTAAACATAGTAATGCTAGTAGGGAAATAAGGATAAACTATCCTATATAATAGTAATCAAGGTGTAATGTGAGATTCTATATATTAGTAACTAATATACATCTGGAGGTGAAGGAAGGATATATAGTTGTAATACAAGGTCAAAGAATAAATATACGATATGAATAAGTAAGGAAAGGGAGAGATATATGGTAATATCATATATATATATATATATATATACATAGGGCTAACTCATAATAATAACTTGGGGTAGCCAACCTAACATCTCAAGGTATCCTAACTAAGTAAGAAAGCTAGTGTTGGTATAATCAGGGTCCCTACCCATAATGTCTAATCATGAGATAGCTATAAATATCATAATTAACTATAAGAAGGAAAGAAATTAGAATCATACCGACAACCTCGGGTACCTGTCCTTAATCAACCTACCATGAAGTAATCACAATAACAATAATAAACCAACCAACTAGTTTGGACAAACAATACCTAACAGGCCCCCCATATGCTCGGAATGTTCAATCAACAATCAGAAACCCACAATCATAACTTATACCTATATAACCCCCATAAGGCCGATAGTTATAAGTTTGAAACAACTATTCTCGTAATAGGAAATTCATATGAATGAATACAACATAAACCAATAGTAAACTATAACTGATTTGAGTACCATAATGTACCACGTGTATACACCTCCTCCATCTTAGTAGCTCACAAAAGTAGGACATATGTTGCGCGCAAGAGCATGCTTACATGCCACCAAGTAGTAAACTGGCCTTTAAAATCCAAGTATCAATCCTATAAGGACTTGTCTTAAACAACTATCCAGCTCCAGTTTAACTATTTAGATTAGACAAATGCAAATGTATTCATAAGAGTTTGATAGTTATAACTAAATGTAAACTTAAAGAGTGCGGTAACATGAAGGTTCTTGAACAATCAATAGGGAGAAAGCCTAGGTTAAGGCACTATGAATAATCATACTAACCTATATAACATTGCTTATGAGCTTAATTATCTTGGTCGTTCGTCCAAGCTGTCAATATTATGACTACGACCTTCCGAATCTCCAATCAGTTATCCAACTTAGCCCCACAATACATCATTAAGCGGGGATGCAAGAACAAAGCTTAATGCATTCATATTCTATCCCATACTTGAACTAAAATGGCTACTTAGGTATATTCCTATGCTAAATGAAAATTATAACATCATTCAATTAAGATTATGGTCGTATTTTATCTATCCCATATTCTGCCTGATCATTCATCCTTTGGAATTCACAATAGAGTTATGCATGTATTCCAAGGGTGTGAATCCTTAATACAGTTAACACAAGGATAAGTGAACAACCAACAACGATAATTACTCAAAACCAAGTCAATAGATAACAAGAGTAATCATGTTCTTGGACTTAACCCTGGAAAAAAGTTTTTAGCCGCTCATGGAAATACATGTAATCACAATAGATGAATTCATGTAAAATCCATAAAATAAATAAAGTAAAAGATAAAAACCCTATTCAGCCTCCTTGATCGTTTATCCAATCCATAAGGTTTTCCAAGGTGTGTACAACAATGATTATGTGTCATATTTATACTAGGACCACAATTGCCATTTTTAATATAGGGGCATGCCACACCCTTATCGTGTGGCCTAGGGTGCGTGGCATGCCACTATCATGGAGGCACACTATTTTTTGCCATATTTAGTTTAAAACAAGGGTATTCCATGCTCTTAACATGGAATCTATGCAGTATGGATGCCAATGTGTCCAAATTTTCCAAAAAAATTTCCATTGACTCTATGTGTTTGCCCGATCATTCTAAGCTTTGTTATGGTGTTTTATCTTGATTTCTAGATTGTGTAACATCTATTTATTATCTTTCTCAACTCACCAACGTCCTATATCGTAGAACACCATAAATTAGAGCTCATAACATACTCAAACCCAACACGACGAACTAGAAAGGGACATAGCTCAAACTAAGAGTACTGGTTTTTGCGTTTGAACTTTAACTTAGCATTTGACTCCAAAATAATTATGAACACATCTTAAACACTGAAACTACATAACGTAACACTTATATCCTTATTTATATCATTAACAACTCATCAAGCATACAAAAAGTCCTCAAAACAAGGGCAAACAAGCTAAGATATTGACACTTAGGTGCATATATCCACGTAAGATCACCATGCCACACTTAAAGCCCTGTTCGTCCTCAAACACTCTTCACTCTAAGAATCATAAACAAGAGAGACTCCAACATAACTACTATAAGTAAGACACTCAATCTAGCACTAAAATGACTATAGAGATAACAAGTATCACACAAAAACATGTTATAAACAATTTAGAGCTCAAGAACACTACTTCAAAACATCCCCACCTCATGAATTGACTCACCAAGTTGGATACTTCATGCATATTACCTAATCAAAAGATCATATAAATCACCCAACAGTCATCTGTCATGACCCGAACTAGGGCCTAACTATGGTGGGCATCCCAAGTCTATCGTAGACCAGAGACTACCCAGTTTGCCTAGTCACACCGAACACAATACACTAACAGTGGCTGAATTTTGAACGTATAACAAGGTAGAATAATCAAAACTCAAGAAGTATAAGATACAACCACAACCAATACCCAGTCCACAGTAATCCACAAAGCCTCTATGACAAACTGAATCAAACTAATGTCTGGATATGCCCCCGAAGATATCCAAAATAAATACAAAAAAGTTTATGATAAAAGTTGAATAAGAAAGTAATGACCTTTCAAAAAAAGGAGCTCACCAATTTAAGCTGATTGCTGACAATCTGGAAATCCTATCACTTTGCAGGAAAAGCAGAAGTATCCCAAGTTCCTGCATCATGTGGGAATACAACATTTGGAGATGGTTAGTGAGTTGAATGCTAACATGTAACTCAGGGATAAGGATAAAGTAATGAAAATTCAAAATCCAGTTCAACTCAATGTTCATGTTCACATACATGCATGTATATATATACTTATATAAAATGTTGTGATAAGGAACAAGGATTTGCATGAAACTGACAATATTAGCCTAGAATGTGTAGCTCAGCTATCATAAGAAGGAACCCACACGCTTTATTGGTCCAGCTCTTCCCTAGCTGAAAAAGCCCAGTGCGTGTAGCCACACGAACTAGAGAATAACCATATGTATATATGTACCTTGGTGGACCCGAACCTCTCGATCATATATCAAGGGTTACTTAAGCACCCAGTCATTTAACATGGGGTACTCAAACCATCCAATTATTTAATAAAAGGGAATCAAACCACCAGGATATTTAGACCCTCTCACTGACAAATGCAGTTTCTAGTATTGGTCTCTCAGAACCTCCACTTTTAAGGCCTAACTATACTATCCTTTTTAAGCCCAATTAAAATACTTTTCGAACAATCCTATTTGTCGAACCAATTTATTTGTTAAGGTATCCTGTTGTTAACGTCATACCAACTTCACTTGAAAGCTACATTATCATGCCATATCAATTATCCATCACATAGGGGATTTTAAAACCCTCTTTAGTTCAATTATTCATTCACACGAGAAATTCAAAATTCCTATGGTTCAATTAAAAACCAATTCGAGGTTCAATAGCCTTTTATACATGTTATAGATCGTATGACCAAGTCAAACCATATGATAAAACCATATCTTAATATCAATTTAAAAAATGGGTTAAGGGAACATAATTTCCAAAAACCATATGTTATGCCAAAATAATCAAATTGGGAGAAACCATGACCCCTTAGTTTATTCCCCATGCCCATGCACTCCACAAGTTCAAAACCATTAATAAAGAATAAACAATGCATAATAAATCATTGGAAAATAATTTAAGAAACATCCATTCAAAAAACCTCAAATCATATCAAAACCCATGCTTAAATCGATATAAACAATAATATAATTTTATGCTTGAAGTAAAAAAAATTAAGGGTAGAGTCACATGCCTTAATCACCAAGAAATTTGAAAAAGAAATAACCCTTGGAAGTTCTAATTGCCAATCTTGAGAAACCCTAAGTGTTTATGCTTGAGTGAATTTGAGATATCCTTGAGAGTTGTTTTGATTGTGTTATGGATGATAATAGGGTACCGATTAGGGTTTTAAGTTGTGAGTTTCTATGGGGTAAAAGGGGAAATGTCCAAAGCGCCCCCAATTAAAAGCTATAAATTGTCACCAATGACTATGGATTATTATACAACTCATAAGGACTCACTACGACCCGCACCTAGAGTCATGGTCTGGACTGTAGCAGAGTGACCCCTCTATGGTTACCTCACGAATCATACCACGTGACTCATTAAGAGACCCTACGACTTGTAGGGTCCTACTCATAACTAAGATAGAAATATTTGTGGTACACACTGGTCACCCTATGATCTGGACTCCACGACCTGTAATGAGTCTTTATGACTAGGAACCTCTAGTCATAATCAAGATAGTAGAATAGACATTACTCACTGGTTATGCGATGATATTTATCCTATGTCTCGTAAGTACACCTTATGACTCGTAAGGTGAGTCATAGGTTGGGTAGTGAGTTCAAAAAATCAAAAATATTTAGAGACCAAAATCTGGGGTGTTATATTCTCCCCCACTTAGGATCATTCATCCCTGAATGATGAGACAAGGCAATCTATTAGCATGATTTAACATAGAATAAAACCACACTTACTTCTAACAAAGAAAGAAAATAATGATATAAAGGAAAACACAATTTTCTTTAACAAAGATATCAAGGAAACACATAACTTTAGCACGATTATCGCAATAAGAAAATAGGAATAGATATTTGGACTTTATGTCCTCTTCAACTTCCCAAGTGCCTTCTTCAACCTTATTATTCCTCCATAGAAACTTTACCAAAGCCACATCCTTGGTATACAATTGGCAAACTTGCCAATCCAAAATATCAATCGAGATTTCTTGATAAGACAAGCAATCTAAAACGCCAATACTCTCCAATGATATAACTAAGGAACGATCACTCATGCACTTCTTCAACATCAAACCATAAAAGACCAGATGAACAAAACCCAAACTAGAAGGCAAATCCAACTCATAAGAAATGTTTCCCACTCTCTTCAAGATCAAGTACAAGCCAATATATGGGGAATAAGATTCTTCTTCTTTTAAAATCTCATCACTCCCTTCATGGGAGACACCTTTAAGAATATCCAATCTCCAACTCTCTTTTCCTCACATCTGCATTAGAATTTTGGCTACTTTGGGAGGTCTTAAGCCTTACCCTTATTATATTCACCTTCTTCATAGCCTAATAAACCAAATAAAGACAAAACCATCCAAATGAAGCCATCCAAATGCTATAACGATAGCTACTGTTATATGCCAACTCTACTAGAGGTAAATGGTCAACCCAACTACCACCAAAATTGATCACACATAATCTTAGCATATCCACCAAAGTTTAAGTAGTCCTCTCTTCTTGCCCATCTGTCAAAGAATGCAAAGTGGCACTAAGGTTCACCTTAGTTCCTAAGCCTCTTTGAAAAAAACACCTAAAGTGGAATGAGAACTGCGTACCTCAATCAGATATAATGGGAATTAGAGCACCATACAACTTGTCAATCTTCTAAATGAACAACTTTGCATAATTCTCTACAAAAAATTTAGTCCTTACAAGCAAGGAATGAAACGACTTGGTCGTCCTATACACAATGACCTAAATCAAATCAAATTAACTATGAGACTACTGAAGACCAGTAATGAAATCCATATTAATTACTTCCTATTTCTATATAGGTAACTAAATTTCTTGAGTCAATCCACCAGGCTTCAAGTGCTCAAACTTTACTTGCTGACAAACCATACACTTAGCCACACAAATTTGTCATATCTCTCTTTATATTATTGAACCAGTAAATCACCTTCAAATCATGGTAATCTTTATTGAACCAGTGTGAACAGTATACCTCAACTCATGAGTTTTAGCCAAAATCCTTTCACATAACCCATCGATAGTGAGGATGCATAATATGCCTAGGTACCTCAGAATATTAACAAAACCAATCCTAAAAACCAAGACTTTTTATTGACCAACATCATCCTTGACTTTGTGCAGGAAAAGTAGACGTATCTTTAGTGCCTGCATGACATGGGGATACAGTGTCCAGAGACGATTAGTGGATTGAACCCTTGCATGTAACTCAGGGATAGGGGATAAAATAATACCAAGAGAAATCCAATTAAAAACTATTTGAGCATTATCATATACACATATAGTTATTATGTTGGGGTAGGTAACAAGGCTTGTAAAGTTCTTCAAAATCATTAACTTAAACCTTATAGCATAACCATCATGATAAGGCACCCACAGACTATATGGGTCCAGGTCTTTCTTAGCTGGAAAGGCCGTAGTACGTGTGGTTGCACGAAATAGAGAATAATCACATATATTATATGAACTACGGAGGACTCGAACCTCCTGACACATACCATGGGTGACTTAAGAACTCTGTTAATAACATAGGGGACAAAAACCTCTTAATCCATTAGTAAGGGGACTCAAAACTCCCATTAGGCCCCTGCATTGGCAATCGTGGTATCAAGTGTTGGTCCATCGGGACCTCCACTCTCATGACATAGTTACACAACCCCCATTAAAGCTTAAATAAAAGTAAGTACACATAAACCATTTACTTACCAAAGAACCAACTGTTAAGGCACACCATGGGTATCGTCATACCTTTACACTTGCAAGTTTATCTCTATGCCATAGCAATCATATTAACTTAGGGAAATTCCTTGACCCTCCCTTTTTTCATTAAATCAATTAATAGGCAAAAAGGCCTTCAAAATCCATGATCATTAATTTATGATTTATGCAATGAATTATCATATGCAAGTAAGTCAAATGAAAATTTCATAACTCAAGGACCTTTACACAAGTGGGTTGAGAAAACCCAATTATTAAAAATGAACTCCAATTTTGAAGCATCAAATCGGGGGAATATCATGACCTCTTAGTTTATTCACTATACCCTTTCATCCCTAATTTTCAAAACCACTAATAAAGCATAAATAATGCATAATAAATCATGGGAAAACAATTTAAGGACCAATCATTTCAAAATCCTCAACCATGTTGAAACCCACATACAAAACCATCTAATTACACCATTTAAATAAATGTTTTCCATATAATAGAAGTCGGGGAAGAGTAACTTACCCAAAACACTAAGATTTATGGAGAGAAGTTGACCCTTGAGCCCGTCGATGAACTAATTCTTAGAAACCCCAAGTATTTGAACCATAGATATTTTTTTAGAGAAGATAGTGTGTTTTGATTCATTATGAACAAGAAATAACCCCCTTGAGTGCTTTATGGATGTGGGGTTTTAATTGGCTAAGAAGGGAATTGTCCAAAGTGCCCACAACTTAAAAGCTAAAAAATTATCACAAGTTGTTACAAGTATCATAATGGCTCGTCGAGACACCTTATAGCTCGTTACCACGAGTCATACTTAAGAAATTTTCTTGGGGCTCACATACTATTGACTTTATGACTCACTTTATACGACTTGTATCATGATCCTATGACTCGTAAAGTCCAAGTCGTATCCAAGACAAAACTATTTGGTCCTCAAACTAGCCACCCTATGATTTGTACTATGCAATTCGCATAGAGTCTTTACGACTCATTGGAAGCCACTCATAATCAGGAGAGAAACTTAGCCCCATAAACTGGTCTATCTAGATTAGGGTCCTATGACTCGTTAAAACTCCCTACGGTCGTAGTCTGGGTAGTAAAGATGAAAATTCAGAAATTCTTATAGACCAAGATTTTGGGGTGTCGCATACTTCTCCCTGTAGGATCATTCATTTTCGAATTACAGGACAAGGTATTTATTAGGATGATTTGACTCCAAACACACGTACACTTACCTTTAACAAAGAAAAAAAACAATGGTGGTAAGGAATATACATACCTCATGCACGATTATCCGAAATAGGAAACAAGAATAGGTATTTGGACTTGATATCCTCCTTAGCTTCCCAAATAACTTCTTCACGCTTTTGGTTCCTTCATCGAGCCTTTACTAAAGCCACATACTTTTCTCACAAATGATGGACTTGCCTATCCAAAATCTTTATTGGGACTTCCTCATATGACAAGGAATCTGAGACACCATATTCTCCACAGGAACAAACAAGAAAAGGATCACCTATGCACTTCATCAACATCGAAACATGGAAGACCAGATGGATATAACATAAAATCAAAGGCAATTCCAAATCATAAGTAACATTTCTACTTGCCTCAAAATACAATATGGACTAATATAATAGGGACTAAGATTCCCCCTCTTTTCAAACCACATCACCTTCTTTATGGAAGATAATTTTAAGAACACCAAATAATCCATATCAAACTCTATGTCCCTTTGCCTTATATCTACATTGGACTTTTAGAGACTTTGGGCGGTCGTAATCCTATCCTAAATAACCTTCACCTTCTCTATAGCTTGGTAAACCAAGTAGAGATGATAAAACTTAATCTTACCAACCTCAAACCACCTAATAGGAGACCTACACCTCCTACCATAAAAACCCCCCGAATGGAGCCATCCCAATGGTTGCGTGATAGTTATTATAGTACGCAGACTCATTGAGAGGCAAATGGTGACCCAACTAAAAATCAATCACAAAAGAACTTGGAATATCCTCTAAAGTCTAAATTATCCTCTCCGCTTGTCCGTCTGTCTGCAAGAGAAAAGCAGCGCTAAGGTTCACCTTTCTCCCAAAACCTCACTGAAAGGAATGCAAAAAGTGAGATGAGAACTGAGTACCTCAATCATGATAGAAACTGGATCACTATGTAACTACATGATCTCCTCAATGAAAAACATCTACATCAGGAACATACAACCTCCCTTGGTACCTCAAAGTACCATTACCACAAATCTTTAAATCCACCACTTTTTGCCTACCAACGCTACCTTTAATTTTTTTCAAGGTAGAATCCAAAACTTGTTTCTCCTTAATATCCCTACCAATAGACGATCTAACCACTTCTTGCACCATCATACCACTATCCTTGGAGTCCAAGAGATAAATTTTCCTAATGGTAAATATCCTTCACCGATTCTTACTTCCCTTTTTGCACATGAGCTAAACTACCCATGAAAAATCTTCCAAGAGCATCATCAACCACGTTAACTTTACCAGGGTGGTAGAGAAGACTCATATCATCGTCCTTGAAAAGCTTAAGCCATCTTCTCTACCTGAGATTAAACTCTTTCTACGAGAAGACATACTGAAAATCTTCAGAAAAGATAGACACGTGAACACCATACAAATAATCCCACCATATATTCAAAGCAAACACCACAGCCAATAGCTCCAAATCATGAATAGGATAGTTCCTCTCATGCACCTTCAACTGCCTAGAAGACATGGCTATAACCTTCCCATGCTGTATCAACACACAACTAAGGCCAACCCAAGATGCATCACGATAAACCACAAACCCATCATTTCCTTCCGACAAAGTTAGGGCTGGAGATGAAGTCAAATTATCCTTCAACTACTCAAAACTCCCCTCACACGCAATCGACAAAGAAAACTTAATCTTCTTCTGAGTTAACTTAGTTAAAGGAGGAACTATCGATGAAAAACTCTCCACAAACCACCTATAATACCTAGCTAAACCTATGAAGTTCCAAATATCAGATGGAATTGCAGGTCTAGGACACTTCTTCACCACTGCCACCTTTTGTGGATCCACTATGGTCCCTTCACTAGAAATGATATGACCCAAGAAAGTTAGAACATTCAACCCAAAACTTGTACTTAGAGAACTTAGGATATTACCATTGTTCCTTTACGGTCTGCAACACTACATAGAGGTGATTAGCATAATCCATCTCACTCTTTGAATACACCATAATATCATCAATAAACACAATGATGAAAAGGGCCAAATACTACCAAAACACCCTATTCATCATATACATTAATGCTACTGGGCATTGTTAGTTTAAATGACATCACCAAAACATCATAATGCTCATACCGAGTGCGAAAAGCCGTGTTAGGGATATTCACCTCCCTAATCTTCAACTGATGGTACCCAGACTGAAGATTTATCTTAGAGAAAAACTTGGCACCTGTAATTGGTCAAATAGATCATCTATTTGAGGAAGAGGATATTTGTTCTTGACTGTTACCTTATTCAAATGTCTATAGTTGATACACATAAGAAGAGAACCATTCTTATTGTGCACGAATAAATTCTAGAATGACTAAACCCTTTGTCCAGAAGATCCTTAATTTTCTCCTTGAGTTCCCTTAACTTAGTTGGAGCCATTCTATACAGAGAAATAGAAATTGAATGAGTGTCCGGAACCAAATTGTTACGAAACTCTATTTCCCGATTTAGAGGAACACTTGGAAGATCATCCAAACAGGCCTCTGGAAATTCATTAACTACCGGAGTTGACAACAATGAAGGGTCTTTCGAGTTAGAATCTTTAACCCGAACAAAGTCATAAAGACAACCCTAAGAGATTAACCTCCGAGCTTAAGGATAAGAAATAAACTTCCCCCTTAATGATAAGGAACATCCTTACCATTCTATTTCTGGCTCACCGGTGAGCCTAAAGATGATTCTACGGGTTTGACAATCAAAATTTGCATAACAAGAATGCAACCAATCCATGACTAAGATTACATTAAAATCTACCATACCCAACTCAAATATATCAGCCAAAGTTTGTCTATCACTCACAGATACCACACACTCTTATAGACCCATTTTGTAATGACTGGATCTCCTGCCGAGGTAGAAATAGAAAATGGATCCAAAATAAGCTCCGAATCAAAACCAAAAGAGATAGCTATATAAGGAGTTATTTAGGAAAGGGTAGAACCCAGATAAAGCAAAAAAAATATGTCATGAGAGAAGAGATGTAAGGAACCAATAATAACATCAGGCGGTGCCTCAAATTCCTAAAGCGAGGTGAAAGCATACAACCTGTTTCGACCAACACTGGAACAAGGAGCAGTAATAGAAATAGATGCCACACCTCGGGTATAGGAACAAAAGATGAAGCCACCAAAATCTTATTTTCCCCGTAGCAACATTTTAGATGGATAATCTGTGACCTAATGGCCTATATAGCCACACATGAAATATTTATCCCTTCTCTCATCACAAAATCCCCAATGAGGATGATCACAAAACTGATAAGAAGGACATAAAGAAATAGAATGGCATCCGCTTGCTTGAGACTAGGCTCCCTACACTCGACAATTATCACCACCGTAATGTCGTTTGTCGCTCGACTACTGTGGAAGGAGCACTGGAAGTAGAGAAGGAACTAGAACTCCCCCATATTTTTTTTTGCCATTTTCTGCTGTCTTGACCACCCCAATACTTGGCACCTCCCTGATAAAAAAACCTTCCCCGCATACCGTTGTTGTCTCCATATTCTGAATGCCTTCAATTCTCATCCTCAACTTACTGCATATGAATAATCAGCCTCGACATGTCCATAACCTTCAAAAGAAAAACAGTTTACTCTCTAGAATTAGATCTTTGTTCAACCTAGAAGTGAACTTCCTCATTCTCGACCTCGTATCAGCCACCAAATTAGGAGCATAGCTCGATAACTGATGGAAATTCAAAGCATACTCCTTCACAGATATTCTCTCTTTCCTGAGGTTCACAAACTCCTCTATCTTAGCTTCCCTCAAATCTTGAGGAAAGAACTAATCCATGAAGGCATTAGAAAAAGCCTCCCATAAACCATCCTCTTCTATATCAGCCTTATCTCGGTCCTACTCCTCATACCCCAAATAAGTAATTGATTTAAGCTGATAAGCTACAAAGTTTACTCCATCCACATTAGTATCCCTCATTACCCAAAAGATCTTCTACATCCTATCAAGAAAGCCCTGTGGGTCTTCCTCCACCTTTATTCCCATAAAAGTCAGAGGACCCATCTTTATAAATTATCAAATCCTAGCAGCCTCAGCAAGCACAATGCTAGTCATACCTCACTCAGCCTAAGCAACAACCGGTTGGGAAATAGTACGCATAAATTGACTAAACACCATATTCTTTAGGTTACCCTGAGGGACCTGAGGAGAAGTAGAAGAAATAGGAGAAACTCTGGTACAATCATGAATAGGACCACGAGATCGAAGGTGAACCCCGGGAGTAGAATGTGCTCCCTCAGCATCACTTTTAGATAGGGCAAAAGAATTTCCTTATGTTCCAGATCTAGGAGGCATGATCTAAAAGATGATCAAACAACGATTAGAGGAGATTCAAAGACTGAGAAGTCAAGAATGAAGAAAGAATTCCAAGAAACTAAAACATTCCTAAATGTTTTGCAGCCTCTCCCTTATGAGTGTGGTGCGCTACATACCCCTATTAGAGACTCTACTTGACATGGGTTTGTGGACTCCCAATTGACCATGAACCTAGGATCTGATACCAACTTGACATAGCCCAAACCAGGGCCTTGTCATAAAGGGAATCTCAAGTCTAACTAGAACTGGGGACCACCCCCTTAACCCAACCTAACCACCTTATACAGCCTTCGATGAGCTAAACTTCGACCATATAACAAGTCTGTGTAATGCTCTCATAAAGTCTATGGGATAGGGTCATAACCATGACTGACCCAATAGAGTCTAACCATACCAAACTAACCATCTATACCATACTGAACGCTTTAGAAAGTATCAAACATAATATGATAATCAAACCCAAAATGTAATATAATAACATAGTGAGAAATTATGTCTGATGATGCCAGTCTCCCAGCTTATTCAAATGCCAAGGCCGACACCAATATGATACCGCCTATACTAACACCCAGAAATACCATAAAGCCTCTATCCAAAAGAACCCAAATATTCAGTTAGGACATACCCCCAGCCTTTGCCAAAACCAATATCCAGAAAGAAAGTAAAATGTCTAAGATTGTCCAACATGAAATAATGAATTTCAAAAGGATGGAAGCTCACCACTTTAGTCCAATAAGATATCCCCGAATAGAGTACTATAAAGGAGAAGTCAAACGGCCAGTTTCTGCGTAGCATGAGAATACAACTGCCAGTAGACGGGTTAGTGGGTGAACACTAACATGAAACTCGAGATAAGGATAAAGTAATGCCTATTATCAAATCTAAGTGAAAACTATCCAATGCAAACAACCATACATATATTTAAGTGATGGGAAAAGGGACCAGGTTTAGCATTCCATTTAAAACCTTTAACTGGGTTGTGTAGCTTAGGTGTCCTACCACCCACGGTCCATATGGGTTCAGCTACGCCTACTAAAAGGGTCCTAGTACATATAGCCACATGACCAGGAAATATCCTTGGGATGACTAGTACATCCCTCGAATATAAATGTGAGACTCATACGTGACCATCAAAGACCCCTCATATTGGCAAATATGAGTTTTTGTTTTTGATTCCCCCAGGATCGCCACTTTCCACGACTTAGCTAACACTTCCTGCCATTAATGCCTAATTAAAAAAAGTCCAAACTATCCTATTGTCCTTTTATTAACAAAGGCTATTCAATAAACCAGTGGTATCATCGTACCACCATACTTGCAAGCATTATCCATAGAAAAACCATTGAGATTAAGAGGACATTCAGGTGCCCTATCATTAGCCATATTAAACCTCTTAGAAGACTACCGTGTTCTCCACAAGCATTACCAATTAGCCATTAACATTTGTAAACCATTGAAATACTTTTAAGATTTCATATATAAGACGAAAACAAGCAAGAGTTCCATTAAAATAAGTCAATGCAACAATTATATCATTATAAGTATTTTGTCAAACACCTTGACAAAATAATATAACCAAAACCAAATTTCATTACCATTAAATTCAATTGTCCAAAACCACTGTTAATGCATAGAGGACATAATTAAAAACCAAGAAAGTTATAACCAAGCATTTAACAAGAAAATCAACAAATCAAAAGTTGAAAGCCATAATTATGCAAGAGAAAAACCATAAAATCAACCATATAACCATTCCTTTAATTGAAATTACAATTAGGAAAGAGAATTATGGATTAAACCAAGAAGATTGATGGCCAGGATTCACCAAGACAAGCCCCAAAGTAATCCCTTAATTGAAACCCTAACTCTTGGCCCCAAAAGCTCTTTAGAGAATTATGATATATTTAGGAACATATTCTAAGTTTTTAAGAGTAAAATAATAGGTTAGATAACCTCTTAAGTTTATTAGAAGTTGTGGGTCATTATTAGGGTAAGTTGGGAAATTTTCAGAATACCCCCACTTAAATCCCATAAAAACCTAACATAGGGTCATGACTGACCTCCTTACGAGTTGTAACCTCCCTTATGGTTAATACCTACCTAATTGTAACCAAGCCTCAACCATGGATCAGACACTATCCACTATACAACTCATCCACCCAAGTCGTAACCTCAACATACGATCCATACCCATGATCCGTATTCCTAGAAGAATGTAACCTAAAGAGGATGAAATATTGTCCACCTTACTAGTCACCTATACGACTCGTACCCAACCATATGATAGTAATCCCTAAGTCGTATCCATTACAATGCCAACCACTATCCCACCTACTAACACTATTCATCTTACGATAGGACTTCACCTTTCGTACCCTAGCAGATAGCTTATACCATGAGTCATATTGGGTCCGAACCTGGGATGCTTCAGATTTTAATTATGTAAAAAAGGATTTGTCAAAATTTCCCTTAATATAAAAGTTAAAAAAATTTTGCAAGTCGTTACGAGTCTAATAATGACTCGTTGACACACCTTATGATTTGTTACCTCGAGTCATAGTCAAGATAGTGTCATGGGGAACACATACTGTTGACCCTATGACTCACTTTATATGACTCTTATTGTGACCCTACGACTCATAGGGTCCAAGTCGTATCCATGACAAAACCATTTGGGCCTCGCACTGGCCACCTTATGAATTGTCCTCCGTAATTCGTATAGTCTTTACGACTCATTAGAAGACACTAATAATCAGGATGGAAACTTATCCCAAACACTAGTCAGGCTACCACTAAGGTCTTATGCCTCGGTAAGACTTCCTACGACTCATAAAGAGGAGTTGTATTCTTGGTAGTAAGGATAAAATTTCAAAAATTCTGAAGGACCAAGATTTTAGGGTGTTACATACTCCACCGTTAGGATCATTGGTCCTTGAATGAGGATAAGTTATTTTTTAGCATTATTTGACTCCAAACACAACTACACTTACCTTTAACAAAGACAGAAAACAAAGGTGGTAAGGAATACACATACCTTATGTGCAATTATAGGGGGAAACAATAATGGTTATTAAGACTTTATGTCTTCCTCGGCTTCCTAAGTAACTTCTTCATGCTTTTGGTTCCTCCATAGAACTTTTACCGAAGCCATGTCCTTTGCTCGCAATCAGTGGACTTGCCAATCCAAAATCTCTTTTGGGACTTTCTCATATGACAAGGATTCTGAGACACCCAAACTCTTAAAAGGAACAACCAAGGAAGGATCACCTACACATTTCTTCAACTTCGAAACATGGAAGACCAAATAAATAGAACTCAAACTCGAAGGCTATTCCAAATCATAAGCCATATTGCATACTATCCTCAAAATACGATATGGACCAATAAAATGGGATCTGAGCATCCCCTTTTTCCTAAATAGCATCACTCCCTTCATAGGAAAAACCTTTAAGAAACACAAATAATTCGCATGAAACTCCAAGTCCCTTTGCCTTTTATCCGCATAGGACTTTTGGCAACTTAGGGTGGTCTTTAGCCTATCCCGAATCACCTTCACCTTCTCTATAGCTTGGTGACCTAAGTCGGGACCATAAAACTTACTCTGACCAACCTCAAACCATCCATTGGGAGACCTATACCTCCTACCATTCAAAGCCTGGAATGGACACATCTCAATGCGCGAGTGATAGCTACTATTGTGCGCAAACTTAATGAGAGGCAAATGGTCGACCCAATTACCAATAAAATCAATCACACAAGACCTTAGAGTATCCTCTAAAGTCTGAATCATCCTTCCTTCTTATCCATCTATCTGCAGGTGGAAAACGGTGCTAAGTTCACCTTAGTCCCTAAACCTCGTTGAAAGAAATACAAAAAGTTAGATGAGAACTGAGTAACACGATCAGATATGATGGAAACTAGAGCACCATAAAACTTCATGATCTCCTTAATGAAAAGCTTAGCATAATCCTTTGCTGAATAGTTAGTACATACTGGCAAGAAGTGAGCAGACATGGTCATCCTATCCATGATGACACAAATGCAATCAAACTAATGATGAGACCACAGAAGACCAGTAATGAAATCCATATTAATCACTTCCCATTTTCACATGGGAAATTTAATCTCTTGAGATAACCCACCAGGACTCAACTTCTCCACCTTTACTAGCTGGCGAACCAAACACTTACCTACAAAATTTGCCACATCCCTCTTTAAGTTATTCCACCAATAAATATCTTTTATGTCATGATATATCTTTGTAGAATTAGGATGAAAAGTGTACCTCGATTCATGAGCTTTAACAAAAATCCTCTCTCAAAGCCCATCAACATCTGGAACACATAACCTACCTAGGTACCATAAGATACCATCACCACCAATCTTAAAATCCACCACCTTATGGTGACCCACATCATCCTTGATCTGTATTAAGATGGGATCTAAGACTTGTTTCTCCTTTACCTCAGCACCATGAGATGACTTCACCACCTCTTTCACAATTACACAACATTCCTTGAAGTCTAAGAGATGAACTTTGAGGAAAGCCAAATGGTGAATGTACTTCACCAAACCTCTCTTTTTCTACTCTACATGAGACAAGCTTCCTATGGATAACCTGCTAAAAGTATCAGCAACCATATTAGCTTTACCTGGATGATAATGAAGACTCATGTCATAGTCCTTAAGAAACTCAAGCAATCTGTTTTTCCTGAGATTCAACTCGTTCTTAGTCAGTACATATTGCAAACTCTTATGGTTTGAGAAGATGTCAACATGTATTTCATACAAATAGTGATGCCAATCAATCAAAGGAAAAAACACAACTAAAAATTCCAAATCATGCATCGGATAATTATTCTCATACACCTTCAACTGCCTAGAAGCATATACAACCACCTTACCATGCTGCATCAACACACAATGCAGTCCTACCCTGGATGAATCACAGTAAACAATAAAACCTTTGGTACCCTCGGGTAAAGTCAAAACTAGAGCCAAAGTTAACTTATCTTTTAACTTCTCAAAACTATCCTCACAAGCATCCAACCACAAGAACTTCACCTACTTTCAAATCAACTTAGTCAATGGGGCAACAATAGTAAAGAAACTTTCCACAAACCTTCTATTATAACTGGGTAAACCCAAGAAGCTCTGAATATCGGTTGGAGTTATGGGTCTAGGCCATTTCTTAATCAGCAGAACTTTTTTGTGGATCCACCTTGATTCCTTCACAAGAAACAACATGCCAGATAGGTCACCGAATTCAACTTGAACTCACACTTTGAGAAATTCACATGCAATCGATGATCTTTAAAGTTTTGCAACACAAGTCAGGGGTGATCGACATGATTTGACTTACTGATAAAATACACCAAAATATCATCAATAAACACAATTATGGACAAATCCAAGAACTGATAAAAAATACAGTTCATAAGATTCATAAATGCCGCTAGGGCATTATTCAAACTAAATGACATCACCAAAAACTCAAAATAACAATACCAGGTTTGAAAAACAGTCTTAGGATATCTACTTCCCTAATCTTCAATTGATGGTAACCTAATAGAAGATTAATCTTTGAAAAGCACTTAGAAAACTGAAGATGATCATAGAGATGATCAATCCTAGGAAGTGAATACTTATTCTTCACAGTCACCTTATTCAATTGATGATAATCTATATAAATCCAAAGAGAACCATCCTTCTTATGCACGAAGAGAATTGGATCACCCCAAGAAGAAATATTAGGGCGGATAAAACCCCTATCTTGAAGATCTTTCAATTGTTCCTTGAGTTTTTTCAACTCAACTTGAGCCATTATACAAGGAGGAATAGAGATAGGATGAGCGTCTAGACAATAATCATTTCCAAAATCACTATCCCTATCGGGAAAACATAAGGAAGAACATCCGAAAACACCTTAGGAAACTCACAAACCTGAGGGACCGATTAAACAAAAGGACCTCCAAATCTAGAATCCTTTACATGCACTAAATGGTAAAGGCACCCCTTGGAAATCAATTTTTAGGCTCTAAGAGAAGAAATGAACCTTCCCTTATGCACTAGTGAACCACCTTCCCATTTAAGCATCGGATCATTTGGAAACTGGAAACTAAGCCTTTGTGTCCGACAATCAAGAGGCACACAGCACAAGTGCAACCAATCTATCCCTAAAATTACATCAAAATCTAATATGTCCAACTCTATCAAATCCACCAAGGTCTCTCTATCATAGATAGAAATCACAAATCCCCTATAAACTCTCCTAGCAATAATAGAGTCACCTACCAGGGTAAATAAAAAGAGAGATTCAGAATACACTAAGGATCAAAACCAAAATATAGAGCCATATAAGGGGAAACATAGGAGAAGGTAGACCAGTGATCAAATAGAAAATATACATCACTAGAGAAGAGTTTTAACATGACAGTAAAAACATTGGAGGATGCCCTATAATACTTACATATGACAAGAGCATAAAGGCGATATTGACCAGTGCCAGAACTAGAAGTGACACCCTTTGGTGTAGGGGATGAAGACGTAGAAATAGGAACCTTATTTTCTCCAGAAGAAATCCTAGAAGGACAATGCCATTGCATGTGACAAATCTACCATAACAAAATAACCGATTCCTTTCTTGGTCAAAAACCCCATGATGCATCTAACCATTAAGATGATAAGGGGTATAGGATGGAGCGAATTAGACCCTATTGGCCTAATATTTGGCACCTTATGCCTTAAATCCACTATTGTTCTGATAACGATGGTCACCGGATGACTTAGGATAAGGAGCACTAGATGTAGAATAAGAACTAAAATTTCCCCACTTCTTGTTAGACCACTACCTACTATTCTTGCCGTGATTCTGCTGGCCACCACCCTACTCAGAAAACTAGGATCTTTTACTTTGCCTCTCTCCTTTATCATCTTGTTTCTCCATCTCATCTTCGATCTGTATAATAAGCCTAGAGATGTCGATTTACTCTTCAACAGAGAAGCCTTGTATTCCAACACCAAATAATAGGACAACCTGAAAGATAATTTCCTCATCCAATCCCTCATAAAAGATACCAACTCAGGATTATAACGGGACAACTGATGAAACTTGAAGGTAAACTCCCTCACAGTCATCTTGCCATACATTAAATTTATGAATTCCTCAGCCTTTGCCTTTCTCACTCCTGAGGAAAGAAATGATCAAGAAAAGCACCCAAGAAGTCCTCCAGCAATGACAACTTTACATCCTCACCCCTAGACTTATCCCATTCCTCATAACACTAATACGCCATATCCTTAAGTTGGTATACAACGGATTCCACACCCTAAAAATTAAAAGCATGCATCACACAAAGAATTTTTTATATCCATCTATGAACCTAGATGAGCTTCTTCAACCTTATAGCCAGTAAATTTTAGAGGATTCAGCCTTATAAATTGGCCAACTGTACTTGCCTCAGAAGAACTCACAGTAACACTAATGGGACTCGACTAACCTGAATGAGATATTACTAATTAGGTCAACAAATAAATGGAATGACAAAACTCAGCGTTGGTAATATCTTGTGGAGATGACTGAGTAGAAATGTAACTAGAGGAAGAAGGATCAGTAGGAATTAATGGAACTCTACTAGGACAATCAAAAGCAGAGACCCTAGATCGGGTCCAAACTCCTTGAGTAGGACGAGCTCCTTCCATATTGTCCCTAAGCAGGATAAAGAAGTTTCCACAAGCATTAGATCTTTAGGGAGAATTGATCTGAAAGCAAAGAAATGAGAATTACAAGAGATTTCAAAACCCTAGACTCTATAGCCTGGAAACAGATCATAAGAAAGGGAAACATTTCAAAATGCATTGTAGCCTCTCCCTAATAAGTGTGGTCGTTATACTCCCATAAAAAGACTCTGCTTGATAATGATTTTAGACACCTAATGACACCAAATCTAGGCTCTGATACAAACTTTGTCATGACCTAAACTAGGGCCTAGCTATGATGTGTATCTAAAGTCCACCGTGGGCGAAAGACCACCCTCTTTGCCTAGTCAAGCAGAAACATAATAGCCTAATAATGGCTGAATTCCAAACATATAACAAGATGAAATAGATTAAACTTAAAGTCTATGAAATGTTAATCAATATTACTTAACCACAACAATATCCATAAAGCCTCTAAAGAATACCGAAAAAGAATCAATGTCGGGACATGCCCTCGACCCTAACCCTCACAATGTTAATGATAATGTAGACTCTCAATTCTAGTGTATGAATAGAAACTTATGAAATGTCTAAGTCTTATGGAGAATGGAACCTCATCTCTACACTACCAACGTCTGATGAACCAATTCGATCCCACATAATCTGTGCAAGAAAAGTAGATGTATCTCTAGTTCCTGTATCAAATAAGGATACAGTGTCCTGAGACGGTTAGTGGATTGATCCCTCCCATGTAACTCAAGGAATGGGGATTAAAGAATACCAAGTAAAATCCAATTCAAAACCATTTGAGCATTATCATATACATTTATAATTAATATGTTGGGGTAGGTAACAAGGCTTATCATGTTCTTCAAAATCATTAACCTGAACCGTGAAACATAACCATCACGACAAGGCACCCATAGGCTATATGGGTCCAGCTCTTCCCCAGATGGAAGAGCCCCAGTGCATGTGGATGCATGAACCAGAGAATAATCACATATATTATATACACTATGGAGGAGTCAAACCTCCCGACACATACCAAGAGTGACTTGAGAACTCTATTAATAACATGGGGGACTCAAACTTCTTAATCCAATAATAAAGGGACTCAATCCTCCCAGTCATTTAGGCCCCTGCATCGGGAACCGTGGTTTCAAGTATTGGTTCCTTGGGACCTCCACTTTCATGACATAGCTATACAACCCCTATTAAATCCCAATTAAAATCAAGTACACATAACCCATTTATTTACCAATGAACTAACTATTAAGGCACACCATGGGTATCGTCTTATCTTTACACTTGCAAGTCTATCTCTATGACATAATAATCATATTAACTTGGTGGAATGCTTCGACCCCCCTTTTTTAATTAAATCAATTCATAGCCAAAATGGCCTTCAAAATACATGTTCATTGGTTTATGATTTTTGCAACATATTATAATACGCAAGTAAGTCAAACCAGTAAAAATTTCATAAGTCAAGGCCCATTACACAAGTGGGTTGAGGGAACCCAATTATTTAAAATAAACTTCAATTTTGAAGCATCAAATTTGGGAAAAATCATGACCCTTAGTTTATTCACCATACCTTTGCACCCCTCATTTTTAAGACCTTTAATAAAGCATAAACAATGCATAATAAATCATGGGGTAACAATTTAAGGACCAATCATTCCAAAATCCTCAACCATTTTGAAATCCACATACAAAACCATCCAATTAAACCATTTAATACATATTTTTCACAAAATAGGAGTTGGGGAAGAGTAACCTACTCGAAACACAAAGATTTATGGAGAGAAGTCAAACCTTAATCCCTTGGATGATCTACTTCTTTGAAACCCTAAGTATAATGACCTTGGGAATTTTTTGAGAGAAGAGAGTGTGTTTTGATTGTATTTTGAACAAGAAATAACCCACTTGATTGCTTTATGGATGTGAGGTTTTAATTGGGTAAGAAGGGAATTATCCAAAGTGCCCTCAACTTAAAAGCTAAAATATTATTAGAAGTTGTTACGGGTATCATAACAACACATTGAGACACCTTACAACTCATTACCATGAATCATAGTCAAGAAATTATCATGGGGCTCACATACTGTTGACCCTATGACATACTTCATATGACTTATATCATGATCCTATGACTCGTAGGGTCCAAGTCGTATCCAAGAAAGAACTATTTGGTCCTTACAGCCACCCTGTGATTTGTACTATGCAATTCATATAGAGTCTTTACGACTCATTGGAAGCCCCTAATAATCAGGAGATAAACTTATCCCCACACACAGGTCAGACTAGATTGGGGTCCTACAACTTATTAAGGATCCCTACGACTCGTAAGGAGTCGTAGTCTGGGAAGTGAGAATAAAATTTTAGAAATTCCTATAGACCAAGATATCAAAATATTTCATACTCCTCCTCCTAGGTTCTTTCATCCTAGAATTACAGGAAATGGTATTTATTAGAATGATTTGAATCCAAACACAACAACACTTACCTTTAAAAAAATATAGAAAACGAAGGTGGTAAGGAATATACATACCTCTTTAGCGATTATCCAAAATAGGAAACAAGAATGGGCATTTGGACTTCATGTCCTCCTTAGCTTCCCAAGTAACTTCTTCACACTTTTGGTTCCTTCATAAAGACTTTACTAAAGCCACATACTTTGCTCGCAATCTATGGAATTGCCGATCAAAAATCTCTATCGGGAATTCCTCATATGACAAGGAATCTGAGACATCACACTCTCCACAGGGACAAACAAGGAAGGATCACCTGCGCACTTCTTCAACATCGAAATATATAAGACCGAATGAATATAACTTAAAATCAAAGGCAATTCAAAATCATAAACTACATTTTTACTCCCCTCAAAATACAGTATGGACCAATATAATAGGGAATAAGCTTCTCATTCTTTTCAAACCGCATCACCTTCTTTATGGAAGACACCTTCAAGAACACCAAATCATCCATATCAAACTCTAAGTCACTTTTCCTTATATCTGCATAGGACTTTTGGAGAGTTTGGCCGGTCATAAGCCTATCCCAAATCACCTTCAGCTTCTTCATAGCTTGGTGAACCAAGTAAAGACCATACAACTTATTCATACCATCCTTGAACCACCCAATGGGAGACCTATACCTCCTACCATACAAAACCTCGAATGGAGCCATCTCAATGGTAGAGTGATAGCTATTATTGTATGCAGACTCATTGAGAGGCAAATAGTTAACCTAAATAAAAATCAATCACACAAGACCTTTGCATATCCTCTAAAGTCTAAATCATCCTCTTCACTTAGCCGTCCGTCTGTAGGTGGAAAATGGTGCTAAGGTTCACCTTAGTCCCAAAACCTCACTAAAAGAAATGCTAAAAGTAAGATAAGAACTGAGTACCTCAATCTTATATAATGGAAACTAGATCACCATGCAACTACATGATCTCCTCAATGAAAAGCTTAGCATAATCCTCCACCGAATAGTTAGTCCTCACTGGATAAAAGTGGACAGACTTGGTTATCCTATCCATAATGACCCAAAGGGAATAAAACTAATGATGAGACAATAGAAGACTAGAAACAAAGTACTTATTAATCATTTCCCATTTCTACATAGGCAATTCAATCTCTTAAGACAACCCACCGGGCCTTAAGTGCTTCACTATTACTTAGTGACAAACCAAACACTTAGCTACAAAATTAGCTATATCCCTCTTCAAGTTATTCCACCAATAAATATCTCTTAAGTCATGATACATCTTCGTAGAACCAAGATGAACAATGTACCTCAACTCATGAGCTTTAGCTAAAATCCTCTCTCACAACCTATCAACATCTGAAATACATAACTTGCCTTGGTACCTTAAGATACCATCACCACCAATCTCGAAATACATCACCTTCTGGTGACCCACATCATCCTTGATTTGCATCAAGTTTGGGTTTAAGACCTATTCTCCTTCATCTCAAAACCAAGAGATGACTTTGCCACCTATTTCACAATTACACCACCATCCTCAGAGTGCAAGAGATGAACTTTGAGGTTAGCCAAATGGTGAATGTCCTTTACTAGATCTCTCTTCTCCTTATCAACACGATACAAGATTTCTATGGACAACCTACTAAGAGCATTAGAAACCATGTTTTCTTTACCTGGATGATACTATAGACTCATGTCGTAGTCCTTGAGTAACTGAAGATATCTTCTTTGACTGTGATTCAACTCCTTCTGGGTGAGCAAATACTGCAAACTCTTATGGTCCGAGAAAATATCAACATACAGTTTATACAAATACTGAATCCAAATATTCAAAGAAAAGACCACATCTATCAATTCCAAATCATGTGTTGGATAATATTTCTCAAGCTTCTTCAACTACCTAGAAGAATGTGCAAATACCTTACCATAATGTATCAACACACAACCCAATCCTACTCGAGATGTATTATAATAAACAATAAGACTTTCTATACCCTAGGGTAAAGTCAAAAAATTCACTTTTTTGAGTCAACTTAGTCAATGGGACAACACTAGAGGAGAAACTTTCAACAAACCTTTTATAATAACCGGCTAACCCAAGAATCCTTAAATATCAGTTGGAGTCATGGGTCTAGGCAACTTCTTAACCACCGCAACTTCTTGTGGATCCACCCTAATCCCTTTACTAGAAACAACATAACCTAGATAGATCACTGCATTCAACTAGAACTCACATTTGGAGAACTATAAATACAACTGCTGATTTTTCATGGTTAGCAACACAAGGCAGAGGTGATCGACATGATCTGCCTCACTCTTAGAATACACCAAAATATCATCAATAAAAAATTATGAACAAATCAAATAACTAATGAAAAATCCAATTCATAAGATCCATAAATGTAGCTGGGGAATTAGTCAAACCAAAGGACATCACCAAAAACTCAAAATAACCATAACGGGTTCGAAAAGCTATCATAGGGATATCTATTTCCCTTATCTTCAACCAATGGTAACTTGACCGAATATCAATCTTTGAAAAGTACTTAGCTCCCTGAAGCTGATAAATAAGATCACCAATCTTAGGAAATAGATATTTATTCTTCACAGTTACCTTATTCAATTAACGTAAATCTATACACATTCGAAGGGACCCATCCTTCTTACGCACAAAGAGAATTAGAGAACCCAAGGAGAAATACTAGGGTGGATAAAACCCTTATCAAGAAAATCTTTCAACTATTCATTGTGCTCTTTAAACTCAGTTGGAGCCATTCTATAAGGAGAAAGAAAGATAGGATGACTCTTCGAATAAAGATCCATCCTAAAATTAATTTCCTTATTTGGAATAACACAATAAAGATCATCAAGAAATACCTCGAAAAACTCATAGACCACAGGGGTCAAATGCTAAGAAAGACCTTCAGATCTAGAATCCTTAACATGCACTAAATGGTAGAGGCACCCCTTTGGAATTAATTTTCGGAATCTAAGATAAGAAATAAACCTTCCCTTATGCACTAGGGATCTACCTTCCCATTCATGCATTCGCTCATTTGGTAATTGGACACTAAACCTTTGAGTACGACAATTAAGAGACACATAGCATGAGTGCACCCAGTTCATCCCCAAAATCATATCAAAATCTAACATATCCAACTCTTTCAAATCCATAAGGTCTCCATACCAAAGATAGACTTGACACATCCCCTATAGACTCTCCTAGCTAAAATAGATATACAAATTGGGATAGACATAGAAAAGGGATTTGAAATATAGTTAGGAGAAAAAACTAAATGCATAGCCTCATACAGGGAAACATAAGAGGGGGTAGACCCGAGATCAATTAGAAAATATACATCATGAGAAAAGAGTTTTAACATACAAGTAACAATATTAGGGGATGCATCAGAATCTTGACGGGTGTCTATAGCATAAAGGCGATTTCGACCGGTGTCATAACCAGAAATTGGACCCTTTTATGCCGGGGTCTAAAGAAGTACCAACATAAACCTTATTTGAACTAGAAGCAACCCTAAAATGACAATAATTCTGCATGTGGAAAATTTGACCAAAATTAAAACACTAATTCCTCCCTGGTCACAAACCCCTTTATGCACCAGACCATAAAAATATCAAGGGGGATATGATAGAGATAACTGGGCCTCATTGGCCTAATATTGGGAAACTTGTGCCTTAAATCCACCATTGTTCTAAAAATTACGGTCACCGAACAACCTAGGATAAGAAAAACTAGCCGTAGAATAAGAACTAGAATTTTCCCACTTCTTCTTAGGCCAATGCCTGTCATTCTTGCCATTATTCTGCTGACCATCACCCTGCTTAGAAAATTGTGAGCTCTTACTCTGCCTCTTTCCTATATTGTCTTATTTCTTCTTCTCATCTTTGACCTATTTCATATACACCATAAGCCTGGAGGTGTTCATGTCTCTGTTCAACTGGGCGGCCTTACATTCGAACACCAAATCATGGGACGAATTAGAAGCAAAATTTCCTCATTCGAGTCCTCATAGAAGATACCAACTTAGGAGAATAATGGGACAACTGATGAAACTTTATAGCATACACTTTCACAGTTATCTTGCCTTGCTTCAAATTCACAAAATCTTCAGCCTTTATCTCTCTCAACTCTACAGGAAAGAAATGATTAAGAAAAGCACCCAAGAAGTCCTACCATAATCCCAACTCTACATCATCACCCCTAGGATTATCTCATTACTCATACCACTGAAATTTCATATCTTTCAGCTAGTATGAAGTTAATTCCACACCCTTATAATTAGAACTATGCATCACAAAAAGAATCTTATCCATCCCTTATATGAACCCTTGAGGATCTTCCTCCATCTTAGATCCAGTAAAAGTCGGTGGATTCAGCCTCATAAATTGGCCAACTTTAGTGGCCTCAGAATAACTCACACTAACATTAGTAGGACCCAACTGATATTACTGAGATATCACTAATTAGGTCAATAAATGAATGAAACGACGAAACTCAACATTGGTAATATCTTCTAGAGGTGACTGAGTAGGAGTGTTACCAGCAAAACAAGAATTAGTAGGGACGGTGGAACTCCACTAGGGAAAAAATAAGCAGTGACCCTAGATTGGGTCTAAACTCCTTTAGTAGGATGAGCTTTGTCCATATTGTCCCTAAGAGAGATAAAGGAGTTTCCATGACCATTAGATCTCCTAGAAGGCATAATCTGAAAAACAAGCAAATGGGAATTAAAAGAGATTACAACACCCTAGACTTGACAACCAAAAAGTAGATAACAAGAAACCGAAACAATCCTAAAAGCCTCATAGCCTCTCCCTTATAGGTGTGGTATGCTACACACCTATAAAAGAGTATTTACTTGACATAGCTTTAGGGACACCTAATGACTCCAAACCTAGGATCTAATACTATCTTGGTCATAACCTAAACCAGGGTCTGGCCATGATGGGTATCTCAAGTTCATCGTTGATCGAAGACCACCCGCGTTGTCTAGTCAAGTAAAAACATAATACCCTAATAATGGCTGAATTTCGAATGTATAACAAGACAAAATAGATAAAACTCAAAGTCTATGAAATTTAAGAGAACAATACCCAACCATAGCAATATCCACAAATCCTCTAAACAATAATAGAAACAAATCTAAGTCTAGACATACCCCTGACCCTGACCCTGACCATGTTAATGATAATATAAACTCTCAATTCTAGTCTATGAATAGAAAGTGATGAAATGTCCAAGTTTTTTGGGGAATGGTAGTCACCACTTCACCAATAACAACTGATGAACCAAGCCGATCCACCTAGATTTTTGTAGGAAAAGTAGAAGTATCTTTAGCGCTTGCATCACATGGAGATACAATATCTAGAGATGGTTAGTGGGTTTATCCCTAGCATGTAACTAAGGGATAAGGAATAAAATAATGCCAAGTCAAATCCAATTCCAAACCATGTCAAGATCATCATATATATATAAAATTAATACATTGGTATACGGAACAAGGCTTATCATGTTCTTTAAAGTTATTAACCTAGAGCGTTTAGTGTAACAATTATGACAAGGAATTGATGGGCTATATGGGTATAGCTCTTGCCTAGATTGAAGGGCCCCAGTGCATCTGGCCATATGAACTAGAGAATAATCACATATATTTTATACATTGTGGGGGACTCAAACTCCCGACACATACCAAGAGTGACTTAAGAATACAATCAATAACTTGGGGGACTCAAACCTCACAATCCTATAAAAAGGGGGACTCAAACCTCCTAATCATTAAGACCCCTGCATCGGTAAATACAAATTCTAGCATTCATTCCTTGGGACCTCCACTTTTATGGCGTAGCTACAAAACCCCCATTAAAGCCCAATCAAATGCAGTTTCACATAAACCATTTAATAACCAAAGAACCAACCATTAAGGCAGACCATGGATATCTTTATACCTTTACACTTGTGAGTTTATCTTTAAGCAATAAGAATTACATTAACTTGGGGAATGCCTACACCCCCTTTTTGTTCACTAAATAAATTCATAGCCTATAAGGCCTTCAAAATCCATGTTCATTGTCCTACATTTATTCAATGCATTATCATAGGTAAGTAAGTAAAACTAGTGATAATTTCATAAGTCAAATATATTGGTTGAGGTAATCCAATTATTCAAAACAAACTCTAATTTCAAAGCATCAAATTTAGGGAAAATTATGATCCCTAAGTTTATTCACCATACTCATGCACTCCTTATGTTCAAAACATAATAAAGCATAAAAAACATATAATAAATCATGGAAAAACAATTTAACGACCAATCATTCCAAAATCCTCAACCATGTTGAAACCCACATACAAAACCATCCAATTAAAATATTTAAATGTATATTTTTAACATAATAGGAGTTAGGGAAGAGTAAACTACCCGAAACACCATGATTTATGGAGAGAAATCAACCCTTGAGCCCTTGGACAACCTACTTCATGGAGATGCTAAGTATCTTGATCTTAGGGATTTTTTAAGAGATGAGAGTGTATTTGATTGCGTTATGAATGAGAAATAACCCCTTTTAGTGCTTTATGGATATGGATTTTTAATTGGGTAAGAAGGAAATTATCCAAATTGCCATCAATTTAAAAGCTGAAAAATTATCGCCAGTCGTTACGGGTCCCATAACAACTTGTTGATACACATTACGACTCATTACCAAGAGTCACATTCAAGACTGTCACGGGGCATAGATATTGTTGACCCTAAAACTCACTTTTACAATTCGTACAGTGACCCTACGAATCATAGGGTCCAAGTCGTATCCAAGACAGAATCATTTGAGCCTCACATAGGCCACCCTACGACTTGTACTATGTGATTCGTATAGAGTTTTCATGACTCATTGGAAGACACTCATAATCAAGACAAAAATGTATCCCCACACACTATTCAGGCTATGATTAGGGTTCTATGACTCATTAAGTCTCCCTACGACTCATAAGAAGGAGTCATAGTTTTGCTAATGAGGATAAATCTTAGAAATTCTCAAGGACCAAGATTTTGGAGTGTCGCAGTACTATAGGGGACTCAAAACTCCAAGTCATATATTGGGCGACTTAAGCTCCCAGTCATTTAAAATGAGGGACTAAAACCACCCAATCATTTAATAAGGGGGACTCGAACCACTCGATCATTTTGACCCCCACACCAAAAAATACAGTTTCTAATATTTGTCCCTCGGGTCCTCCACTTTCATAGCCCACAAATACAATCCTATTTTGAGCCTAATTAATAAACTTTTCACATATTCCCATTCACAGAACTAATTCATTCGTTAAGGCACCCCATTGGTTTTGTCATACCAACTTCACTTGCAAGATACATTTTTATGCCATATAAATGATCCACTATACAGGGGATTTCATAAACCCCTTCAGTTCAATTATTCATTCACATAGGTCATTAAAAACTCCTAAGATTTAATGAAAAATCAATCCATGGTTCATTATCCTTTTATACATTCAATAGATCAAGTAAGTAAGTAAAACCATATGATAAAACCATGTCTCAATTTCAATTTCACAAATGGGTTGCGGGAACACAATTTCCAAAAACCATATGTCAAGCCAAAATTATCAAATTGGGGGAAACTATGACCCCATAGTTTATTCACCATGACCATGCACTCTACGAGTTCAAACCCATTAATAAAGGTTAAACAATACATAATAAATCATGGGAAAATAGTTTAAGAAACATTCATTCAAAACCCTCAACTTATATCAAAATCCAAGTTCAAATCCACATAAATAATCATATCATTTCATTCTTTAAATAAAACAAATTTAAAGGTAGAATTACATGACTTAATCACCAAGAAGGATGCCCTAGGAAGTTCTAATTGCCAACCTTGAGAAACCCTAAATATTTTTGCTTGAGAAAATTTGAGAGAGCCTTGAGACTTGTTTTGATTATGTTATGGATGATAATGGGATCCCCAATAGGGTTTTAAGTCATAGGTTGCTAATAGGAAAAAGGGGAAATTTCCAAAGTGCCCCAATTAAAAGATGAAAAATAGTCGCTAGTGACTATAGTTTACTATACAACTAGTAAGGACTTACTACGACTCATTACCTCGAGTCGTAGTATGGACAGTAGGTTAGAGACCCATCTCTGGTGAACCCACAAATCATGCCACATGACTCATTAATAGAAACTACAAATCGTAGGGTCCTAGTCATAACTAGGACAAAAACATTAGGGATACACATTGGTCACCCTACAATCTAGAGTCCATGACTCATAATGAGTCTTTACAACTTGGGACGTCTAGTCATAATCAAGACAATATCATAGATATTACTGACTAGTCAGGCAATAATTCGGCTCCCATGTCTCACAAGGACACCTTACAACTCATAAGATGAGTTATAGTCCAAGTAGTGAATTCAAAAACTCAAAAAATTTTAGTGACCAAAATCTAAGGTGCTATATGAAAAACATATACCTTCACTATAACAGAGTTACCAATATTCACTCATCGAGATGCAATTATCACTTGAATGGGTATAAGAAAAAATTATGCTCTTTCTCACAAAGAATTCACAGCTTACATAAGATGACCCATAGGCTTTTCCTTGGTTTAGTAGTACACTAATATTAGAAAGTTGAAACTTTGGATCAAATAGGTATTTAAGGGTTGCGATGTAAGATAAAGGATGGGTAGCAACTATTCTTGATAGTAATAGTGATTATATTCTTTAAGCTCTTTAATAAATCACATGAACATTAAGATCTCTCTATTAACAACCAATTTTCACCACATTCATCTACACACATCTCTAGTTTAGCCCCATATCATAGCCCATTCATAAATACTATGGAAGGGTGTATTTCCTGTTGACATATGATTAAATTTAAGCATATTTTTCTCTCTTATGCACAACACATTAACTTTTCTTAAACACTAATAACTTCATACTATGGGCTTCATTTTAACCTTTTTATTCTTCCATTTCAAACTCCTTAACCAACTTAATTTTACCATAAGCATATATGAGCATTGAAACAAATTAAGGTCAATCAAATAAGGTGAACAAGCTATATATGAGGCAACCAAAGAACATACGCTAAAGGTCAATGGGGATAACTAGGATTATGCAAAAGGGTAAGTAAAATAGGTTATGAAATAAGGGTATCAGAGAATTGCCTATATCATTTCCTAAACCCATACACTTTATTTTTGCACAAACACCAAGCATGTTCTAGACATCACATGCATCCAAGAATACATAATAACCTCACATGACACATGACACATGCTCAATTCAAGTCAGATCATCATACACTCTCAACCAAGCAATCACATGAATTCAACGTTAAGACAACAATGTACATGAGTCATAAACAAGAGCCTAAGAGTCTCAAAAGTAGTAATTCCCTACAACAACATACTTTCACAAAAAAATTGCTTGTATTATGAAATGATACCTAGCACTAAAAAGAGTATCTCACTTAACTAACATAAAATTTTAAAATTTACTCCTACAAAGAAAAAGGATATTGGGTTCAAAGGGCGCCTACGTGCAAAAAAACCAAAAAGAACAATCATGGGGTGGTGAAGTGTGTACCTACTAAATTGGCACCTACAAACTAAAACTAAAAAGGAAATTTTTTTTGTAATTTTTAAAGTTCACTTAAAAACTAGAAAAATAACAAAAAAAGTAAGACCCTCCAATATCACTTCACCTGAAAGCATGGGAATTTCCCCACACCACACTTAAAAACTCACTATTTATACAACATAAACTCTGAAGTGAGGATGAAAATACTTTCGAAGGCCTCTGGACATAGCTAGTATCCTCTTTTAACATCAAGAGAATCTGAGGACCCTAGAATCAATCTTTGCCATACTCCTTAGCTCATGTTCTTGATGCTCAACCTTTCCTTCAACCCATAACTTAACAGAAACAAATAATACGTGAAGTAAACTAAATGAAAAATAAAATACCTACCTTGACTTAGGTTGCCTTCTAAGCAGCACCTGATTTAGTATCATGACATGACCCAATATCAATACATCTCAATTGTTTCCCTTTATTTTATTCCTCCTACTCAGAGGTCATATTATCACTTATTTCTGACCTTTTGAGTGTGAACTCTCAACTTCAACAACTTTCTCAACACAAGCCTTTTTATAATCATCAATCATAATTTTTTTGGGCTCAGTTGGTGGCTTGGCAAACTCAATAAGACAGTCCAAAGAGATTTTTTATGGTTTGTACTCCACCACCCCACACTTATCCAATTTCATCATGGTAATCATACATAAATATTTGTAGTAGAAAAGTGGATTGAGTGGTTTGTCAACTTTTAAAACCACTTTTTTATCATCCAATCTCATATTGAGAGTGCCCTCTCACACATCTATCAACGCTCCTCCCATTGCTAAGAATGGATGTTCTAAAATGATTAGTGCCCCATCATCTATGTCATAATCAAAAACACTAAAGTAAATATGGATAACAAACTTACAAACCTTTTTGAACACATCCTAAATAAAACTTACAAACCTTTATGAACACATCCTAAATAATTTTTTTGAGACATACTTGGGTCCTGTCTTCCATCTGAAGCACCACAAAGCATTGTCTCAGCTTCCCCAACTCAATAGTGTTCAACACTAATATGGTCATAAAATATATGCTTGCCCCCAAATAACATAGATCATGGACCATATCACTATCAGCAATTTTTATGGGAAACTCCCCTGATTGTTAGGCTTTTTGGACATCTTTTTTATCCCCATAGAGCTAGATTTTTCAGTCAGAGCTACTATCTTAATTTCCTACAACTTTATCTTATTAGTCACCACATCCTTCAAGTACTTGGCATACTTTGGCATTCTGTACAAAATATCTAAAAAGGCAAACTAATATGAAGCTTTATGAACGTGTCAAAGAACCTCTTGAAATAGGAATCTTCTTTGGCCTTTTTTATCCTCTATGGTAAAGGTGGTGGAGGCCTTTGATATCGGGTATATTTATATGCCTAAGTATCATAATTTACCCTTCTATTCTCTATATTTTAAGAGAAAAGTTCTTGGATTCATATGTTCTTATTCCTTTTTTTATGTAAATAAGCTAACTTACATCATTAGTATGATTTCAGGTGTAAAAAAGGAAGATGGATATATAAAGGAACCATGGAATACAGATAGCATAGGACACAAGGAAATTAGCATATTGGAGGCAGTGTGGCGCCACAAAAAAATTATGACCCAAGTCTATTTAGTCATATTAATTCTAGGGACTTGGGGGAAATTTGAGAAGCTATTATAAATACCCTAAGATAATTTAGAATGATCATTCTATAATTTTGAAAGGAGAAGTGGCACCTATGACATTTTTAGGAGAAGGGTTAATCTTGTAATCTGTAAACAACACCAAAAAGTCTTTTGAATTTGGTATGATTATTTTTATTGGTTTGATGTTCTTTTTATTCATGAGTAGCTAAAATTTTTAATTATAGTTATAGGATCCTTGTAATTTACAATCTACACTATGGGTTCTTGAATTCATTCTACATTTGTTTTATATATCCTATTCTCTTCAATTATAATGAATTCTCATGGTTTCAAACACTGAGAAAGTTCCATAAAATGCAACTTGCTTGAATAAAGAAGTTGTTGGGAAAAGAGAGTAGTGACAATGAGTTAGAGTTTTTAACCTATAGCTATAAGTTAATGCCTTAATCAAATTAATGACTTGTAGATTACGTGTAATTACTTTAAACAATTTTGGGTCAAGAGAAATTAAGTGAATCTTTACTTGAACATTGAAAAATTCTTGTATTGAACTTCTAAATATGTGTCCCTATAAGTACAATATATGTATGAATTCATAAAATCCACAGTTAGAAAGCATTCAAATAACAAGGTCAACATAACCCTAGCTTGCTATTTCTCTGTATTCAAACACTACGTGACGTGTCTCACTGTTTTCAAATTGAAACTATTATTCATTATTTTAATCAAACCCTTTTTTTATTTTGTGGAAACTGGTGATTAAATGTCAAATAATCTTTATACAACTTAATTAGCACCTTATTCCCATGTGGGATTCTACCCCAACCTAGTTTGGTTATATATTTGACAACGGCCACTTACAATCTTGTAAGTGAGGTGTAATTTGGGCATATCAAATTTTGGTATGGTTACTGGGGAATACGATTGTCAATTAAGTATATGTATGTTAATTGACTCATAGTCAAGTTTTCAAATTTTATTTTTATTTATTGTTTTTGATATTTGCAGGCTATTTATTATGTATGTCATAAACCTAAAGGTCAGAAGGGTCATTATTACCTTTCAACCAAGAACCTCAAATAATTGGGAGCATGGTTCAATAATGAAAGGCTACAAGACTGGTCAATTTGGAGAATACATAAGTTAACCAAAAGAATATTGGATTACTCAAGCATGTACCCAATACGGATGATTAGAATTTATGTTATGATGAGCTGGTTGATCCAGTGAACAAGCAACATATTGAAAATGTTGTACCAGTAAATCAGAATTGGCAAGCAAGAGGTAGAATGAACCAATAGCCTGTGGTGCATTTTGATCTAGATATAATGATAATGCTAATTTAGATAGAGCTGAAGCTACAAAAGTAATCATCCCACCACCACTTGCTCCTTGGGTGAAATTAAATATCACGAGCACTATGATCCAACTGCTCAACTTGAAAGGACTATTAGTTGGATTACCTGGTGATGATCTGAATTTGCATTTCATGAATTTCATCAATAATATTAATTCAATTGATAATCTTCGAGCAGGATGGAATTCCATTTGTCTGAGATTATTTCCACTATCTCTGTCTGTGGTGAAAACTCTATAGCTGAATCAGATGGCACTCAATTCTATAACAAACTAGAGGAAGCTGAAAGGAGCTTTCCTAGAAAGGTTCCTTCTGCTTTCCAAGATTTTACAGTTGAGTGATAAGATCATCAACTTTTGGAAACTACCTAATGAGTCCCTACATAAAGCATAGATGAGGTTCAAAATAAAGTTGTCACAGTGTCAAAACTACAACCTAACTTATGAGCATCTGATGTAAATGTATAGGGGCTTTGAATTTATTAACAAAGCAAATTGTAGATTATGATAAAGGAGGATCTTTCATGGATGTTACTTTTATTGAGGATGCAGAAATATTGGAGGAAATGACTAAGACAAGTAGAGCTTGGCATACTAGGGATTTTGAGGAAGCAAGGAATACTTATTCTAGTGAAGTGTTTATGAAGCAACACTAGAGAAAAGAATAATGTGATCAATATGGATCACATGAAGACACAGATAGATTTTCTCACATAGAATTTTCTCTCAAAAAGTAATTCTAAAGTTGTGGAGTCATATAATAGGGAAGCTAAAATTGATTCTGACGAGGAGGCAAACTATTTGAATAACCAGGGGGTTTTAGGCCTATAGATAAGGAAATCAAGGTCGGAATTATTATGATACAGATGGTTATAGAGATCTTGAACAAGGAAGATGGAATAATAAGAATGGTAGGAGTGGATTATATATACCACCTGGGAGTCATGAAAATGTTGTAAATAGTTTTAGGTAGATGTCGATGGAGGATATGACGGTCAAAAAGTTAAAAAGAGTGGATTCAACAAATGCTAGAGTTAAGGAAATAAAGGGCGACTTGTCAACAATGAGTTAGTTATTTGACTCATATTCCACATCTATAAAGTAGCTAGAGTAATAGATAAATCAATTATCAATAGTATTCAATTTAAAAAAAGAGGGACTTTACCAAGTGACACAATCCAGAACTAGAAAAATTGCTCATATATGGCTATTACCAATAGGAGTGGTAAGGTATTACTTGGTCCATGTATGGATTAACCTTCACATCTTGATGATGTAGAGTTGGAAGAGGAGGTATATGATGAATATCCGGTGGAGTCTAAGAAGCTAAAAATTTTAGAAAAGAAAAGTGTAGAGTTAGAATAATCATCTGAGTCAAAGAAGGTTAGTGATGTAGAGCAAAGCAAAGAAAAGGAGGTAGAGACTACTCTAGCAAGAATACCAAAGGTGCCACCTCCATTTCCATATAGACTGAAAAAAAGGCAGATGAGGGTAAGTTTAGCTAATTCATGGATATGCTAAAGTAGTTGACGCTAAATGTGCCCTTAGTTAAGGTATTAGAGTAAATGTCGGGATACACTAAATATAGGAAGGACCTCGTGATGAATCAAAGGGTAGTCATCTACAAACCTGTGGATAACATTCATCATTGTTGCGATATTTTTACTAGATCACTAGTGCAAAAGAAAGTTGATCTAGGAGAATTTACTATCCCATATACTATCAGAGCATTTAGTTTTGCAAAAGATCTTTGTAATCTAACAGAAAGAATAAACCTTATTCCTTCAGCGATCTATGAATAGTTGGAATTAGGAGATCCTAAGCCTACTACTATAAAATTTCTGATTGAAGACAAGTCGGTAAAGAGACAGGTGGGAATTCTGTATGATATACTTGTGAAGGTGGCTAGCTTCATATTTCTGGTAGACTTCATAATTCTAGATTGAAAAGTGGACTTTGAAGTACCTATAATCTTGGCTAGGATATTTTTATCAACCGTAAGAGTGCTAGTTAATTTGGAGCTAAATGAGCTGAAATTTAGGCTCACTAATAATGCAGCGCGTTTTGATGTTTGTCAATCAGTGAAACAACCAAGTAAAATAAGTGTAGTCTCAGTTATTGATGTTGATTATAAAGATAATCCAATTGTTCCAGTTGAGAAAAGGTTTGCTGTGCAAAACCTTAGCTATAGTTTTGATGAATTTTTATAGTGAAGGAATCAACGAGTACTATAAAACTGTGTGTGCATTGACCGAAATTAGGTCATGTTCATATATCTCCAATAATTGGGATTTGGAATTAAAAAGTTGTCTAACACCACTTGCTAAGCCTTCTATTGAAAAGCCAACTGCGTTGGAAATAAACGAGCCGCCGGGCCATTTGTGGTATGTGTTTCTAGGTGATAGAAATACTTTGCTGGTTATTATCGCAGTGGATTTGGTGGAGCATCAAGTTGAGGCTCTTAATTTTTTATTGAGGCATAATAAGAGAGCCATTGGGTGGACGATTGCTGACATCATAGGTATTCTACCTGGTATTTGTACACACAAGATTCAATAGAAAGAGGATTGTACTCTAACTACTAAACATTAGCACAGGATAAATCTACCAATGTAAGAAGTAGTGAAGAAGGACATAATAAAGTAGTTGAATATTGGGATAGTTTACCCAATTTATGATAGTAATTGGGAAAGTCATGTTCAATGTGTGCCCAAGAAAGAGGTTTGGTGGTAGTGGAAAATAAGAAGAATGAGCTAATTCCTCTCAGGTTGGTGGCTGGTTGGCGTGTGCATATGGATTACAGAAAACTAAATTTGTGGACATTGAAAGATCACTTTTCAATGTCTTTCATAGACCAACTACTTAACTGAGTGGTAGGAAGGAGTTTGTATTGATATTTAGATGGATACTCAGGCTACAATCAAATATCAGTTGCACCAGAACACCAAGAGAAAACCACATTAACTTGTCCATATGGAACATTTTCTTTCAAGAGAATGTCGCTTGGGTTGTGTGATGCACCGTCAACCTTCCAAATGTGTATATTGTCTATATTTTTATACATGGTTGAAGACACATTGAAATTATTCATGGATGATTTATCTGTGGTTGGTGATTCATTTGAACGCTTCTTGGTGAACTTAGGTAATGCATTATAAGTAAGGAGTTCAATCTTGTTCTAAATTAGAAGAAATGCCACTGCATGGTGAAGGAGGACATAGTATTGGGACATAAAATTTCAGGAAAAGGAATTGAAGTTGGTAGATCTAAGATTGAAGTCGTTGAATAATTACCTCCTCCTATGTCAGTTAAAGAAGTGTGTAGTTTCCTTAGCCATGCAGGGTTCAACCAATAATTTATCAAGGATTTTTTCAAAATAGCAAACCCACTTTGCAAGTTGTTGGAAAAGAAAAAAGTTTGTTTTTAGTGATGACCATATGAAGGTGTTCCAATGCCTTAAGGAAAAGTTTGTTTTTCCACCTATTATCATTGCTCCAAATTAGTCTAAGTCATTTGATGTGATGTGTCATGCAAGTAGGGTTACACTTGGAGCTGTTCTCAGGAAAAATAAAGAGAATTTGTTTCACCCCATTTATGCTAGTAAGAACTTAAATAGAGCACAAAAAAATTACACTTTGATGGAACAAGTGCTCTTAGATATGGTTTATATATTTAAAAAGTTTCAGGCATATTTATTGGGAACTAAGGTAGTGTTTCACACCAATCACGCAACACTAAGATATCTTATGGCAAAGAAAGATGCTTAACCAAGGCTTATAAGATGGGTACTATTACTTCAAGAGTTTGACTTTGAAGTAAATGACCAAAAAGGTTGTGAAAATCAAGCAGTAGACCATCTGTCATGGTTAGAGAATAAATAAAAAAGTATGGAGGAGTTGAAAATTCATGATTCTTTACCGGATGAGCAAGTTATTGCTGCTACTCTCAATTTGGTTATATGGTATTTAGATTTAGAAAAATTTATTGTTAGTGACATCATTCTAGATAATCTCTCATTCCATTAGAAGAAGAAATTTCTATATAATATGACCAGGTATTTTCGAGATGAGCTTTATTTACTTAGACGTTGTGCTGATAACATCATCGGAATATGTATATCGGAGGTAGAAATGTTGAGTATCTTAGAGGTATTCCATTCATCCCCAATTAGGGGTTATCATGCAGGTAATCACACTACAAGAAAAATTTTACAAAGCAGTTACCATATGCCATCAATTCTCAAAGATTCTTATGATTTTGTGAGGGCCTATGATCAATGTCAACAATAGGGATATATGTCTAGACATCATGAAATGCCATGACTAAGATATTGGAGGCAGAGTTTTTTTATGTATAGGGCATATATTTCATTAGACCCTTTGTAAGATCGTTTGGTCACAAATATATCTTGGTTGTTGTAGACTATGTGTCAAAGTAGGTGGATGTTATTTCTTTAGCAGATAATGAAGGCAAAAGAGTAGCTGTGTTCTGGAGAAATAATATCTTTTTACACTTTGGTGTTCCTAGAACTATCATAAGTGAAGGAGGATAACACTTTTTTAACAATATATTCTGAGCTACACCTTATCACCCACAAACTAGTGGGTAAGTGGAAGTTTTGAACAAGGAGATCAAGTCTATATTAGCTAAGACCGTAAATGCAAATATAAGTGATTGGTCTAAAAAACTTGATGATTCCCTGTGGGCGTATAAATTTCTTTCAAGACGCCCATCAGAATGAGTCCTTATTAATTAGTGTTTGGTAAAACTTGTTATCTACCAGTGAAACTTGAACACAAGGCATTGTGGGAACTCAAGAGGTTGAATTTGAATTGGAAACAAAGGAGCTAACTTGAGGTTAGATCAACTCAATGAGATGGATGAGTTCCACCTCCAAGCATATGAAAGGGATGATCTATACAAGGAAAGAATGAAGAGGTATCATAACTACAGAATTGTAAAAAGACACTTTCAAATGGATGATTGGGTATTTCTCCTTAACTCGCAATTTAAGGTTTTCCCTAGAAAGTTGAAGTAAAAGTTGTTGGGACAATACAAAATAACCCAAGTCTTTCAATCGGGCGTGGTTTAATTTTAGAGAAAAAATGGAAGTTTCTTAAAGGTTAAAAGACAAAGTATCAAGCATTACATTGGTCTAACAAATGAGGTAAAATTTATGTCAACTATGTATCTTGACGAAGTCTGAGTAGTCAAGATAACCGAGTTGTGCTGCGACATGAAATCAGGCACTGCATGAAAGTCAACCCATGATTTTGGTTTGATCTCATAACATTAGAAACAACATAAGAATCATAAAACTAAAAATACAAAAACCAGAGTCGATCCATGACCAAAACTAAGGTGCTTGGAGGGAGGCAACCCACACTATTAATCATTTTTACTTATTTTTTATTTATTATAGGTGTGTAAATTTTAATGGAGGTGTGATAGGTACAAATTCATCTTCAAATCAAGTTAAATTGAATGTGGTAGGTCTTTGGACTTAAAAGGACTTTACAGGAAAGTTAAGGTTGTAAAATTTTCATCAAAACCACATTTGGGTCACAAAATTATGACTTTGCTTTTGTCCTACGTTGCAACCCTAAATCCAACCAACACTACCTATGTCATACATTGGCCATGTGATACCAACATGTTATTCAACTTTTCCTATGTGATGCCAAGGGCAGTCCTATGTGATGCCTATGCAACACCGAGAAATTGCCAACCTACACTACCAAACATATGCGATGGGCATGTGATATGCATGCTGCTATCCATGATCCTCATACACCATAACCTTCACCTATGCGATGTCTATGCAGTGACAAGTAATTGCCAACCAACATTGCTAAGCCTTAGAGTTGCGCATGCGACATCAACGTACCCATAGGTGTATCCTATGTGGCACACAACACTATACAAAACCTTACTACTTCTCATTTATGATACCCATGTGATGAAAACATGCCCTTACACTTTTCTCATACACTGCACAAACCACTAAAAACACAAATAAATCCCCAATTAAAATCGGGTCAACCCAACCCAATTCCTCTTTATAAATACACCTAACACCCTAATTCCTCATTTTTTTTCCAATTTGGACTCAAAGTCGAGCCTCTGAGCTCCAGTATACTCTTAAAGATTCTCCTAAACATATAATTCCCAAGATTTTTCTTCTTTTTTCTTCAAATTCTTCACTGTAAGGTTAGTTTTCTTTCTTTTTCTCTTATTTTCATGACTTTATTTTTAGTTTTTTTTAATTTCTTGTATATTATGGTTGAATACACACCATTTCTATACTAAAGAGAATTCTTGAAAATTTTATGAGGATGAACACCATTGTTTGGTTAATTAAGCTTGTGGTTGTGATTTAATTGTCCACGATTAGAGTAATTTTCTTTTGTTGCTATTGTTTCATATTCCATGTTATCATTGAACATGGTGTTGTTTGAATTGTTGTAGTTAATGGTGTGTTATGCTTATTAATATGTTGAGACTTTAAAGCATGGTGTTGTAGAATGATGGTTTTAGTAAAATGATTTTGTGGAATTGGTGGTGTTACTAGACTGACTTTATAGAATAATAGTGTGTTAAAGTATGATTATTGTTCTAGTTAATAGCGTTAAGCCATGGTTAATTTGAAAAAAAACAATTGGTATGAAATTTATTTGGTGTATAGAATAAAAGTGTTAATTGGGGAATATAATTAAGAAAGGAGAGGCCACAAATGGTATGCTAATGATAGTGAGGATGATTCTGATGTAGGTGGTATGACCCCTGATGTAGAGGAGGATACTATTAGGCCCTTGTTCTTTATTCTATTCTTTGCAATGGGGACAGTGCTTTGCTTAAGTGTGGGGTGGTTGGGCAAAAGGTGCTTCTTGGATATATGCATGCTACTACATTTGATAAACTTTCATACTACTTTGATTTGTAATAATTAGTACTTTTATCTTAGCAGACTTTTTAAATTTGATAGGAGCAGTCATTTTATTCTTTTGGATTGTTCCTTGTTTAAGTTTATGTTTGTCTTATGTTTTATGTTCTTTTATTTTTAGTTCAGAAGTTGTGAAATAAATTAATAGTTAGGTGCTTTTCTTAATGATGTATGGATGACGACCATCTTAAGAAAAAATTAGTCATGTGTAGTGATGAACAAGTGGAACCCCTTTTTTCATAAAATTGAATTTAAGTGCTCTTGTGGGTCACATGACTATATAACAAAAGCATGAGATATATTTTGAGAAAGAATTTCCAGTTGATAGATTAATGATTACTTTGGGGATGCCTAGGCTCTAGTTTATGAATCTTGACCATTGTTGGCTTAATGTTGAATTCATATGATTGTTTGGTTGAGAGCTTATAATGATCCTACTTGAGTTGAACATGTTCCATGTGTGAGTGAAGTTTTATGTATTCCTTATTAAAATTAATGTCTATAACTTTCTTGGTGTGTATGCAAAGCAAAATAAATATTATGGGTTTAGGTGATGATATAGGAACTTCTTTGATATGCATATTTCAACCCCTTTTTTACCTATCCTTGTGCATAATCCTAGTTAACCACATTGAGCCTTTTACTTATTTTCTTTGGGAGCCTCGTATATAGCATGTATCCCTTTCTTTGATTTACTATAGTTTGATCAAAAGATCCTATGCGATTTAGTTGAAAATTAATTGAGATAAAGTGTTCGAATTCAAGTACGGAAAATGTGAGATTGAAGCCCCAAAGTAGTAGCTTTTGGTGTTTAAAATTGATATGTGTTGTGGTTGGGAGTTGTGTAATAAAAAGAATAAAGATTTTTCAAATTGAATAAGATGTGTATAGAAAATACTCCCATAATAGTATATGTGACTAGGATTAATGAGATGGGGCAAAATAAAAGATGTGGGTAGATATAAGCAGTGGAAATTGGTTGTTAATGATGAATTGAATGAAGAGTGTGGTGTATTAAAGCACTTAGGGAAAATTGTTACTATTCTTAACCAAAATTGTTCTTACCCATCCCTTAGCCTAATTACAACCTTTAAAGACCTACTTGATCCTGAGCTTTAAAACTTTGACATTAGTAGAGTACTACACTAATGGCAAGCTTATGATTCATCTTATGTACCTTGTGAATTCTTTGAGAGGATGAGCATAATTTGATTCTAATACCCATGTTGTGTTAAATTTTAATGTATGTGAGTGAGTATGGATAACTTTCTTGTGCTGAGGGCACATGTTTAATGATAGTTAGGTGATTTTTATGATCTCTTTGATGGAGCAATAAGTATGAGTTTGCCAACCTGGTTAGTCTATTCTTAAAGGTTGAAAGTTTCTAGTAGTTATTAATGAATATATAGAGCATGCTCAAATGTAACACTTGTTGTTCGTATGTGTTATGTGAGCCTAACTTAAGCATCTTCTTCTTAATTAGTGAGATTGGAGCATTGTTTGGTGTGCATAAATAGATAATTTATTCAAGGATGAACAAAGCTTTAAGTGTGGGGTGGTGATATTGGGTGTATTTATATGCCTAAGTACCATAATTTACCCATCTATTAGCGATGCATTTAGAGAAAAGTGACTGGATTCATAAGTTTTTATTCTGCTTTTGATGTAAATGAGCTAAACAATATGATTAGTACGATTTCAGGTGTAAAAGAGGCAGATCAAGACATAAAGGAACCATGAAATACAGATAGCATAGGACAAAATAAAATTACCACATTGGAGGCAATGTGGCACCACAAAAAATTATGACCTAAGGCTATTTTGTCATATATGTTAAGTCTAAGGACTTGGGGGGTAATTTGAGAAACTATTAAAAATACCCTAAGCTGATTTTCAATTATCATTCTGTAATTTTGACAGGAGAAGTGGAGCCTAAGACATTTTTGGGAGAAGGGTTCATCTTGTAATCTACAAACAACACTAAAACATCATGTGAGTTTGGTATGATTAGTTTGATTGGTTTGATGTTCTTTTTATTCATGAGTGGCTAGAATTTTTAGCTAGGGTTATGGAATCCTTGTAATTTACAATCTACACTATGGGTTTTTGAATTCATTTTAAATTATTTCTTATATCCTATAATCTTCAATAATAAAGAATTCTCATGGTTGCAAACTGTAACACACCAACTTAGGAAGGAGTCCCACATCGGCAAAACACAGGAAGGATGTTGGGCATATAAGTAAGAAAGCCTTACTCCCTAGTGATACATTTTAAAGTCATGCAGGTCTGGGCCTAAAGCGGACAATATCACTTGTGGTTTGGGGAGTTAGAGGGGTCTCTCAGGCCTTGATGGTTTAAGATCCCCATCTTGGCCAGGGCCTCAGCTCTGGTCGTGACAGAATGGTATCAGAGAAGCTCCTGTGTCAGCCCTGTTGATGTGGGCCAGAGTTCAAACTGAGTGTAGGCAAATCCTGATAAGGCAGGGTAAACCTCAGTCTTGAGTGTAGGAAAATCCCATTCAGTAGGGAAAACCTCAGCGAGGATACTGAGTCCATAAGGGGGGTGTATATAATATCCCAACATAGAAAGGAGTCCCACATCGGCAAAACATAGAAAGGATGTTGGGTATATAAGTAAGAAATCCTTACTCCCTAGTGATGCATTTTAAACTGTATAGGCCTGGGCCCAGAGCGGACTATATCACTAGTGGGTTGGGGATTTATAGGGGTCTCGTAGGCCTTGATGGTTCAAAATGCCCGTCGCTAGACCTGGCCACGACGGGAATCCCAAACCATGAAGGATCGAGATACCCTTCTAACTCCCCAACCCATTAGTGGTATTATCTGCTCTAGGCCCAGGCCCACACGGCTTTAAAATACATCACTAGGGAGAAAGGCTTTCTTACTTATGTACCCAGCATCCTTCCTATGTTTTACCGATATGGGACTTCTTCCTAAGTTGGGGTGTTACATACACATTTTATCATGACCCGAGTCGGGGCCCTGGCCGCAACGGGAATCCCAAACCAGGAAGGCCTGAGATACTCCTTTAACTCCCCAACCCACTAGTGATATTGTCCATTCTGGGCCCAGACCTGCATGGCTTTAAAATACATCACTAGGAAGTAAGGCTTTCTTACTTATATACCCAGCATCCTTCCTGTATTTTGCTAATATGGGACTCCTTCCTAAATTGGGGTGTTACATAGACCTTCCTTATGGACTTAACATCCTCACTGAGGTTTGCCCCACCAAATGGGATTTTCCTACACTCGGGACTGAGGTTTGCCCTGCCTTATCGGGATTTTCCTACACTCAGTTTGAACTCTGGACCATATCGACAGGGCTAAAACAGGAGTGGCTTTGATACCATTCTAGTCATGACCCAACCCGAGGCCCTGGCTGCGATGGCAATCCTGAACCACAAAGAACTGAGAGACCCCTTAGCCCACCCACTAGTTATATTATCCGCTCTGGGCCCAAAGAAGACAATATCACTAGTGGGTTGGGGATTTAGAGGGGTTTATAAGTCCTTGATGGTTCGAGATGCTCGAGCGGCCTGGGCTTCAGCTCGGGTTGTGATAAAATAGTATCAGAGTCACCCCTGTGTTAGCCCTATCGATGTCGACCAGAGTTTAAACTGAGCGTAGAAAAATCTTGGTAAGGTGAAGTAAACCTCAGTCCTGAGTGTAGGCAAATCCCATTCAATGTGGCAAACCTTAAAGAGGACGATGAGACCATAAGGGGGTATATGTAATACCCCAACTTAGGAAGGATTCCCATATCGGTAAAACATAGGAAGGATATTGGGTATATAAGTAAGAAATCCTTACTCCTTAGTGATGCATTTTAAAGTCGTGCGGGCCTGGGCTCAGAGCGAACAATATCATTAGTGGGTTGGCAGTTAGAGAAGTCTCTAGGGCCTGGCCGTGATAGAAATTTCAAACTATAAAAGCCCGAGAGACCCCTCTAAATCCCCAAACCACTAGTGATATTTTTCGTTCTAGAACCAGGCCCTCACGGCTTTAAAATACGTCACTACAGAGTAAGGCTTTCTTACTTATATACCCATCATCCTTCCTAATTTTACTGATAGGGGACTCCTTCCTAAGTTGGCGTGTTACATACACATTCTGTCATGACTTGATCCAGGGCCCTGGCCACGATGGGTATCCCTAATCACAAAGGCCCAAGATACTCCTGTAACTCCCCAACTCATTAGTGATATTATCCGCTCTGGGCCTAGGCCCACACGGCTTTAAGATACGTCACTAGGGAGTATGGCTTTCGTACTTATATACCCAACATCCTTCCTGTGTTTTGTCAATGTAGGACTCCTTCCTAAGTTGGGGTGTTTCATACACCCCCTTATGGACTCAGTGTCCTTGTTGAGGTTTGCCTCACTAAATGGTATTTACCTACACTCAAGACTGATATTTTCCCTCCTTACTGGTATTTTCCTATACTCAGTTTGAACTCTGGCCCACATCCACAGGGCTGACACAAGAGCGGCTTTCATACCATTCTAGTCGCGACCCAACCCGAGGCCCTGGCCGCTACAGGCATCCTAAACCACTAAGGCTCTTAAGACCCCTTAGCCTACGCACTTGTGATATTGTCTGCTCTAGGCCCAAAGCGTACAATATCACTAGTTGTTTAGGGAGTTAGAGGGGTCTCTTGGGCCTTGATGGTTCGAGATGCCCATCGCAGATAGGGATTCAACATGGTTCATGATAAAATGGTATTAGAGCCACTCCTGTATCAGACCTATCGATGTGGGCTAGAGTTCAAACTTAGTGTAGGCAAATCCCAGTAAGGTAGGGTAAACCTCAGTCCTGAGTGTAGGAAAATCTCATTCAAAGAGAAAAACCTTAGTGAGGATGCTGAGTCCATAAGGGGAGGTGTATGTAGCACCCCAACTTAGGAAGGAGTCCCACATCAGCAAAACACAGGAAGTATGCTGGGTATATAAATAAGAAATCCTCACTCCCTAGTGACATATTTTAAAGCCGTGTGGGTTTAGGCCCATAATAGACAATATCACTAGTGGGTTGCGGAGTTAGAGGGGTCTGTCGAGCCTTGATGGTTTGAGATACCCATCGCTTCCAGGACCTCGACTTGAGTCATGACACAAATATTGACAATATGCCATAAAATACAGCTTGCTCGAATAGAGAAGTTGTTGGTAAAAAAGAGTAGTGACAAGGACTTAAATCTTTCAACCTCTACCTTATAAGTTTATGCCTTATTTAGATTAATGACTTGGAGATTACGTGTAATTACATTAAACACTTTTGGGTCGAGAGAACTAAAGCAAATCTTTCCTCAAAGGTTGAAAAATGCATTGATTCAAATTTTAAATATGTGTCTAAAAGTACAATATATGTATGAATTCACAAAATTCATAGTTGGAAATTATTAAAATAACAAGGTGAATATAACCCTATCTTGCAATTTCTTTGTATTTAAACACTACAAGATGTGTCTAATTGTTTTTAAATTGAAACTATTAGTCAATTATTTTAATCAAAGCCCCCTTTCATTTTGCCGAAACCGATGATTAAAAGTCCGATAATCTATATACGACTTAATTAGCACCTAATTCCCTGTGTGATTTAACCCCAACCTAGTTGGGTTATATATTTGACAACGATCGCTCACACTCTTGTAAAGAGGTGTAATTTGGTCATATCATTCTTTCAGTCACTTGCTCAACAACCTTAGTTTTTTGGGCATTGAGACTTCCCCAAATAGTTAGCATCTTTTCTTGTAACCTATTGTGTAACTAACTCTCCATGTACCTATTCTTCTTTGAAATCCTATCATTCATCTCTTTACCATTCCTTAAGGTGATTATCATGACCTATTCTCCATGGAAATCTATCTTGCGGCCTGGTATTTTGTGTTTTAGATAATTATCACAAGTACTGCTCCAACTTCTGGTGAGCCACTTATTTATTTTTATTTCAGTAGCCATTTCTTTTTCTTTTCCTCGATCTTTTTCAATGTTTTGTCAATGTTACTGACTAGTGTATTATGCTTCTACGCGAACTACTGGTTTTGATTACTGCCCCATGCATAATTTGGATGATTCTTCCACTTTTGGTTGTAGGTATTTGTATAAGTTGGCTTGTTAACATTTCCCACAAAGTTTTCAAATTCAAGATTATCACCATACAGTCTGTAGAGTGGCCAGTATTTCACAAATCTCACACCAACCTGGGGTATGTTGTACTTCATTCACTTGAGTCAAAGAATTGTTCATACCTAATCCGCTGAATTGAGTCTTCATTTGATTCTTCATAGCTGATAGTTGGGTGACTAAGGTTGTGATACTATCAACTTCAAACATGCTCGCAACCTTTTTCACTGAGCTTCTAGAGATGTCACCATGGTAGTTAGGATTTCCTTGAGCAGAGTGGTTCAACAAGGTATAAATCTCATCATAAGTTTTATCCAGTGCTTGACCACCTATAGCTGAATCTAGAAAAACTTTCTTGTTATGGTTAAAAGTTTCAATAACTGTGTGAGTTAATACTTTGTTGGACTACTAGTGATGTGGGTAGCTTTAAAGAAAAGACTTGAATCTCTCCTGAGCATGATAGTGGTTCTTATCTAGCTTCTACTTGAATCTTAAATTCTCACTACATGATCTCATGGTATTTTTGAATGGGAAGAAATAGATGAGGAACTTTAAGGCCATTATCCCATGTAGTAATAGAACCTGCCACCTCAATATTCAACCGTTTCTTGTCTTCCCCCATAAGTGATCAGGAAAAGAGTGTTAGTCTCACATAATTAGTGGATATGAATGTTTCACTGATCTGTACAAAATTCTACAAGTAAACCTATGGATTTTCGTGTGACAAGCCATTAAACTACACACTGCAATGCAAAAGTTGTACCATGTTTTGTTCCAACTCAAATCTACCTCCTGCAGTAGGTCTTTGAATAACAAAGGTAACACTAGTTGCGAGTGGGATTGTCACTTTGCTTAAGGTTCTGTAGGCTGGTGGATCTTCATCCATAAGTGTAGGATAATCTTTCTCTTCTTGCTTAGGTTCAGCGTCTGGTTCAAAAAAATCCCTATCCCTTTACAGCTTACTAGCTTTTGAACACAATGCCAGCAAATTTAGAAACTAAGATCAAGTAAGTAGCACGGAAAAATCAATAAGTAAAACCAAAACTACGACTATTTCCAATACACAAGTCCCCTACAATGATGCTAAAAACTTATTACGCCCAAGTACACATGCAAGTGTATATGGTCCACCAACTAGTAAAATAGAATTTAAAAGCCAAGTATCGATCCCACAGGGACATGTTAAAAAACAATCCTATTCTATTTTAACAATTTAGATTAGAGAAGTGCAAGCGTAGCCACAAGAGTTTACGAGTTATAACTAAACGTAAACATAAGCAATTTTGTAAATTACAGGTTCTTGAATAATAAATTGAAATAAACCCAAGTTTAAGGCACTAAGATCAACAATACTAAGATATGTAACTTCATTGATTAAGTTAATTATCTTAGTCGTTGGTCCGCAAGGTCTATATTATGAATATGGCCTTCAGAACCTCTAATCAATTATAAAACTTATCCCATTAACTACATCTTTGAGCGAGGATGCGAGAACTAAGTTAAAATCATTCATATTCTATCCCATTATGGAAACAAATAGGGCACTTAGGTATATTCCTATGCTAAATGCAAATCAAAACATCATTCAATTGAGATTATGATCCTATTCTATCTATCCCATGTTCTACCTTATCATTCACCCTTCTGGGTTCACAATAGAGTTATGCATGTATTCTAAGGATCAAAACTCCTTACAACAATTAACAGAAGTTAATTAAACAACCAACAATGATAATTTACCAAAACCAAGTCTACACAAAAAGAGTAATCATGTTTTTGGTCTTAATCCTGGAAAAAATGTATTTAGCCTCTCATGGACATACATGTAATTACAATAGATGAATTCATGTTAAAATACATAAAAAAAAAGCATAAAGTAATGGAATAAAAACCCTATTTTCAGCCTCCTTTATCGTGTCTCCAAGCACTAAGGTCATCCAAGGTGTGTACAATAATGATTAAGTGTCCTATTTATACTAGGACCACAATTGTCATTTTTAATATAGGGGCATGCCACACCCTTATCTAGTGGCCTAGGGTCCATGTCATACCACTATCATGCACACTATTTTTACCATATTTATTTGCAATAAAAAAATGTCCTTAATGCGACACCTATGCAGCATGGCACACCAATATGTCCAAATTTTCCTGATTTTGTTCAATTACGTTCCATGCGATTGTCCTCTCATTCCAAGATTTGTGATGGTATTTTATCTTGATTTCCATATTGTGTAACATCAATTTATTATCTTGATAAACTAACCGACCATCCTATAACATCAAAAACCGTAAATTACAGCTCAAAACACACTCAAACCCAACATAACAAACTAGAAAGGGACATAACTCAAACTAAGATTACTAGTTCTTGCATTTGAACTTTAACTTAGTGTCTCTAAAATCATTATGAACATACCTTAACCACTGAAAATACATAACTTAACACTTAGATTCTTAGTTGAATCATTGAGTCCTCATCAAGCACACAAGAGGTCCCAAGAACAAGGATAAACAAGTATAGATAATTACACTTAGGTTAATAAATCCACCTAAGATTAGCATACAAAGACCGATCTTCTCTGAAACTGTGTCTCACGAATGAAGGGTCTCCTAGGGGGTTTGGTAATATCCATATAAAGTACCTGGTCCCAATCCAGGACTTCCAATCATCATCATCATCATCAAGCCACTCCATCCAATAGCACAGGGGGTGTATGTGTGTGTGTATATATATATATTCATGGACTTAAACTGTGACTAGAATATTATAAATATGTAAATCCATCGCTCAAATCAACTCTGGGACTAAATAAACATAATAGAGTAGAAAAGGCTGAAATCTCTCTATATAGAATTAAATAGTAGTGGTAAGAGTGTGGAAAAACCATCAACCAAAATCAATATTGGTCTAATTTCAAAAATATCATCTTTAGTTTCCAAAGCTCATAAATCATTAAATAAGGTGATGTATTATGACTTAGGTGATGTAAGGAGTTTGGGGATGAAAGGTGACCCGACTCGTAGAGTAAAATATTTGTTATGGCTATAAAATCCTATCACCCTAGATTATAAGCATGTTCAATATTAAAAATCCTTAAGGATAAGACTTAATATTTGACTAATTTACTTGGACCATAATTTTGTGGATTATTGTGCTATTATTATGCTACATATATATTGTTGGGCCCAATGTTGTGATTACGATGCCAGTTGGACTCTAAGTGAGTATTCTTCTCTGGAAAGAGAGTGATTCTAATTTATGGATGCTTAGACACTTTGTATTATATTATTTGGATACTGGCAGTGCCATGAATACTTTGAGGTGCATTCATGTTAACTTAGTGGCACAATTTTGACCATCTCTATTTGTGTATCCAGGTAGCAACGTATGGATTTTTCCTGATGCTTTCCATTTTGGATCTTTAGTGGATCGACTCCATCATTTTGAGGATAGTGTGATTTGTTTGTGCAAAAATATTTGGATAACATTTTGCATGGTTTAGAAGTGCATATTAACCTTTCTGTTATTGATATTTTTTATAGGGAATTTTGAGGTATGCCAAGTAGATAGAGGACATAATGGTGAACATGACCAGATGATAGAGCTTATTGTAGTTGGACTTACTAAAAAGTGTACATCCAAAATTAAGAATAGTCTACCAACAAAGATCAAATATTTTTTAAGTTTCACCATTTAGATCACTATTAAGCAGTCTATCAAGGCTCAAGATTCTGTGATCTTGGGGACAACATTAACTTAATGCCAACTTTTTTGTTTAAAAATATAGGATTGGGCAGTCCAAGACCTACCACAGTCATTTTGCTCCTAGTTGATCGAAGGCAAGGCCTAATGGGATTTTTGAGGATATATCGGTGTAACTGGGGTCACTTATCTTCCACATTGATTTCATTATTATAGACTTTGTTGCAGATTTGAAAGCCCATTTATTTTGGGGTGTGCATTCTTGGCTACTGTACAGGCACTTATAGATGAAGTTGTTGGGAAACTCACAATAAGGGCATGTGATAAAGTTGAAGTGTTTGATACATCTACAAGGCTATGAAGCTACCAACTATCTATGAGGAATTGTCTCTAATGATGGTGATTGACCTTGAAATCAGATCTTTCACTTATTATTTTTAATGATTCTTTGGAGAGAGATCTAGTTGGTTATTATATGTTTTGAGATATAGAAGCCCATGATATGATGTAAGTTCTAGATGTAACTAATATATTTATCTGCATAGGAAATTTTGAGTAGTTGAATAGACCTCTTGGGACACCACCTAAGCCATATATTGTGGAAGCCCCAAAATTAGAGATGAATACGTTGACATCACACCTCAAGTATTCATACTTTGGGGAAATGATACTTTATAATTATTTTTTCTACAGGTTTTTCTGAGGTACGGGGTGATGAGGCCATAGCTATTTTTAAAAGAAGGAAAAAGGCGATTGAGTGGAAGATGTCTAATATTTAAGGAATAAGCCTAGCTTATTCCATTCAAAAAAATTTCATGGGTGAAGGGCACACCCCAAGTGTTAAACATTAGTGAAGGTTGCATCCCATAATTAAAGACTTGGTAAGAAAAAAATTATTCAAGTGGCTACATACAGACATTTTCAATCTTATTTCAGATAGTAAATGGGTTTTTCTAGTTCAGTGTATCCCCAAAAATAGAGGCATGATAGTATTTACTAATGAAAAAAATGATTTTATCCCAACTCAAATAGTTATAGGATGGAGGATTTACATGGACTACTGCAAGCTCAATAAAGTCACACAGAAATGTCACTACCTGATACCTTTCATTGATCAAATATTAGAAAAGCTTTCATGGTAGGAGTATTATTATTTCTTAGATGGGTATTTAGGCTAGAATAAGATAACATTTTCTCTTGAAGATCAGGATAAGATGACATTCAAATGTCCTTATGGTACCTATGCCTACAAGCGCATGCCTATCAGGAAATGCAATGCACCCAACACTTTCCAATGATGCATGATGGAAATCTTATATGATGGTGGAAAAATTTATAGAGGTATTCTTGTATTATATTTTTTGTACTTGGTAACTCTTTCAAAGTTTGCTTGAAAAATATTGATAGGGTGATTTCTCAGTTTGAAAAGACGAAGAATTCTACCTCAAGATATGTTTTCTTACATAATGATCATGCAATATTATGGAGTAGTAATAAATAATCATGTATATATCTTTATATACTATGGAATCTAATTATGTGGCTCTTAGATCAGCACCACAAAAAAATGTATGAATGATAAAGATCTTTGGACACAGATTGGATACTACAGACTTATAAGTTAGCAAATTGACAACTTATTGGTACTTTTTAAGCTTTAATTATCATGTTTATCAATTTATTTAAGAAAATTATCATGTTATAATTCTTATTTTTTAGGTAAGGATTGAAAATCAGGTTGATTTAGCCATAAGAGTCAATCGGATTGCGAGAAGTGAAGAAAAAAAGCTTAAAAATTCATTAAGGCAAGTTGGGAGCCCCTTGCGTAGGCACATGCCTGACTTGCACATGCAGGTAGCCTAATTTGAGATTCTAGTAACACCTTTGAAAGTGACCTATGAGTGCAAGTCACGCACATGCACTAGCACCTGTGCTAGCAGGTGACTAGTGTGGTGGAAAATTTGCAAAACGTGAATGGGAGGCTAAAAAGGACTTTTTCATCTCTAGACTTCATTCTTTGTACCTTTTGAATCTTTAAAACACAGAAGTAAACCTCAAGTGTGAAATTAGTTACTTTCTCTTACGTTTTATTGAATTTGGATCTTTATTATTTTATTAATCTTTGTTTTACTGAAATATTAGGCTGAGAATTTGAATAAATTTCCTCTTTATCTCTCTATGAGTATCTAATTTCTTTTCTAAGGATTATTCTTGAATAAGTTATGATTATTGTATGGTTGTTGTTTATTTGTATTCCTAATTCACTAATTAACATAAGTTTCACTCCTATTCCATGTTTTAACTAATAATTAGAGGTTGCAAACTCTAGTTACCATTGAACCCTTATCATCCTTGACAAAGGGTATGAGGGTAATGAATGGAAGTAAATAATAACTTAATTAACATTATTTAATAGTCTCTCTTAGATGCAAGGATACCAATTGAGATTATAGATTGCTGAAATAGCTACACTTATGAGGTGTTCAAAAGAACCCATTTGTGAGATTTTTGTGTTTGATAGACAAATTGACACCACATACCGATAATCTAGCTTGCTCATGAATCTTATGAATCCTTCATAGACCACTCTAATTTTGTCTACCATTTGTAACACAATTGAATAGGGCCTTGTCTTTCCCAAACCCAATGTTTCAAACATAGAAAGGGGCATCAAGTTGATGCTTTCCCCAGATCACTCAAATCCTAAACAAAATTACTTTCACCAATTTGTATAGGAAGGGTGAAACTCCCAATGTCTTTGAGTTTTTCAAGAATATTACTCAAAACCACTGAAGTCCAATCATTCATAACTGCTATGGTCTCAATATCACCAAGACTCCTTTTGGTCATCATAACATCCTTCAGGTATTTAGCATATTTAGACATTATCTGTAAAATATCTAACAACGAAAGGTTGACATGAAGTTCTCTGAATATGTCAAACAACTATTTAAAACAACCATCCTCTTGGATTTTTTAAGCTTTGAGGGAATGGTGGTGATGGTATGGTTTTAGATTGCTCAACTGGACTCACATTCAGGTACTCAAACTTTCTTTATTTTATAGCTTATTTGGATTCAACTAGATTTTCCATCTCCTTAGGTGTGATCAACTCTGCTTGCACATCATTATTTTTCTTTGAAGGTGCATCAATTAAATCTCTACCATCCTCAAGTTGATTGTCATACTTTGTAAGGGATTATGCTTTGTATCACTATGAAAACCCCCTTGAGGTATTTTGTTTTCTGTCTTAACTAACTGACCAATCTGTGTATCTAAATTATTTAGAGCCAATTGTCAATTTCTAATCTTTGTAGCCATCTATTCTTCGTTTTCCTGAATTTTTCAAATGTCTCTTCTATATTGTTGGCTCAAATATTGTTTTAAATATCTTACTGCTACTAAAACTATTAAGGTTGAACCTGATTACTGCCCCAAGAGTAGTTGGCTGACTCTACCAATTATGATTGTAGGCATTACCATAGTTCTAATTTACCTTTTATGCGTTGGCCACAAAACCCACTAACTTCAGATCTTCTCCACATTAGTCTGTAGAGTGACCACAACCAAAAATTTCACACCAAGTTTTTGCGTACTGAGAAGAATTAACCTAGGATTGAGTTTAAGCCACACATAAATTATTGAATTGGATCATCATATAGTTTTAAAAAGAGGACAACTATGCAGCCAATGCTAAGATACTATATACCTCAATCATACCTACATGACTTTTCACCATACTTTTTGATACATCACCCTCCCACTCTAGATACCCTATGAAATATGATTAATGAGGCCTACAATTACTATTTCCCTAATTGTCTAAATCCTTCTTGCTATGTTGTCTATAGTCTTGTCTATCACGACTCGAGCTGAGATCCTAGATATGAAACTCACTCGATACTATTGCTAGTACGAGTGATGTTTTTGCACAACATTTGATTATACAACCAACATGAAAGAATAAAACTGTAATATATGAAATTGAAATAAGATTCCTTAAAGGAGAAATACTTTTATCAAGGTTTGTTATCACCATTTAATACTAAACAATATTAATCTTTTTGATAAAGAATGGAAATAACAAAGTTTTTTTGACAACTACATTAGCCTTTAAAGCCTCTAATAAATACCAACATTGAAAGAAAAATATAAAGAAGACATCATATCTCATTCTTCCCACCGATTGAAAAAGGGCTCACCAATAGAAAAAGATATAGATCTTAATAAAATGTCAGGTCACAAAGTTGAGAACCAAAACTTACAACATGAAATGATATTGTGCCAAAGATGGTTAGTACGTGTAATATATTGGTATCTGAGTTCATTCTAGGAGAATATCAAAGAAGGAGATTATTAATATAAATGAATTCAAATGTAAGTGAAGACAAGTTGAAAAAAGAACAAGAGTATACACTTAATCTAATTGGAAAAGTAAGGTAAATTTACATACCTTTCTAATTGAGTAAACTTAAGAGAATACTTCTGCACACTTATGATACCCTACTTCAGATTTATGAATTCCTACAGATAGGTCTCTCTTAACTTAAGAAGAAAGAACCTATTAGAAAATGCAACCAAAGACTTATCCCTCACCAGTAGGTAAGAAAATCGTAGCCCATAATGATAACTAATGGGATAGTTAGTGGAAGGTATAGTAAATACAAAAACTAAGTATACCATAGGTTTGTAGGAAATAAAATAATAGTACAGTAAAGAGCATTCATAAAAGTGGTAGATAAAGAGAGCAAAAATATATATCCCACAACCTAGTAAGGTCGGTACAAGATCAACTAATCAAAAGAATATGAGTACTAATAATATCAAAGTACAAATAGTCTTGAAAATGAAGTGTCCAAAAATAAAGAAAGGAGAGACAATTAGCTCTGACTCCAAAAGCTTACCCTATCTCCAAACTCTGATATTGTGTTGGATAGAACATTAGCAATGACAAATAGTAATCATATTTGTATCAAAAAAAGATGTAAAAGTGTAGTATGAGTACCAAAATAATGGGTACTTAATAGGCATCATCGATCAATTAAGCTAAATCATAATAAAAGAATAATAAGATGTGAGAATGTAAAATAAAATCAGGGATAAAAAGGCAAACCTAAAATAATTCTCCTGTAACACCTTGTATTTTTGGTCTTTGAAAAATTTTGAAAATTCTATCCTCAATACCCTGACTACGACTCCCCATACGAGTTATAGGGAGTCTTAACAGGTCTTATGGACCCAATCATATCTTGGCATGTATGTTTGCCAGGAGTTTTATCTTGACTATGACTTAGACCCTATGAGTTGTGGAGTTCATAACAAGTTGTATGGTGTCTTCCGTAGCCCAACCAATATGATGCCCAAACTGTTTCTACTTTGACAACGGCTAGACCAAGTGAGTCATAATGACTGAGTCCGAGTCAAAAGGTATAACTTGTAACCAATTCAGTGTTGGCGATCTTGAACATTATCTATCCTATAACTAGATTATAAAAGTCATAGGCAGATCCTACGAGTCGTAAGGGCACCCATAATGACTGGTAGTAATTTTTTAGTCCTTTTATTAAGGGCATTTTTGTCAATTCCCCTTTTCTCTCACTTGAATCCCACAACCATAAAGCACTCTAAGGGGTTATTTATCATTCATAACACAATAAAAAACACTGTCAAACTTTCTAAACTCTACAAGGTCAAAATATCTATAGTTTCCAAGGAGTTGGTCATTTAAGAGCTCAAGGGTTGATTTCTCTCTATAAATCATGGTATTTCAGGCATGTTACTCATACCCAATTAATAAGTTACCAAAAGCATGCAATTTACCTAGCTTAAATTTTATGGATTTGAATGTGGGTTTTGTTGTAATTGAGGGTTTTGACATGTTTGATTTTTAAGTTGCTTTTCCATTATTTATTACGCCTTGATTATGCTTTATTGATGATTTTGAACATATGGGGAAAATGTTTATGGTGAATAAGATAAGGGGTCATGATATTCCCCCCTCCCCAAGTTGTTGTTTTGAATTGAAAATTGGTTTGTAATAATTGTGTACCCTCAAACCAATTGTGAAATAGAACTCCAAATATGGATTTTGTCATATAGTTTGACTAACTTACCAATATTGTTGCTTTGTATAAATGGTTAAAATATTATACATGGATTTTGAAGGCCTTGTTGTATGATTTAATTTGACAAATTAAAGGAGGTTGAGGCATTCCTCCAAACTAATTTAATGGACAAAGGGAGTCGAGGCATTCTCCCAAGAAAATGGAATTGTGATAGAATTATGATAAGATTGCAAGTGTAGGGTATGATGATACCTTTTATGTGCCTTAATTTATGATTCCTTAGTAAGTGAAATAGGTTATGTGAAAGTTATTTTAATTTGTGCTTAATGGGGGTAATGTAGCTAACCCATGAAGGTGTGCATCTTGAATAACTTGTACCCGAAACTCATATTTTCCAACATGAGGTTTGGTCTTGATGATTATGTGCATATTTCACACAATTGATATGATTGTGTCATGGTTTGACATGGGGTCGAGGCATTCTCTAGTCTTTCTTGATTCCTCTAATTTATGTGGTTAACATGCATTGGGGCCCTTTCAGCAGAGAAAGATGAACCCATAAAGCCTGTGGGTGCCAATTTATCATGGTTTAGAAACATAATCTAGGATAAAGTTTTACTTCATGTTATCCCTTGTTCCATTCCTAGAATGACATACTTATATATACATATAATTATCTGCATTGGTTTTGAATGCATTTAAAATATTGATCATGGAATTATTTTAACCCCTATCTAAGTTACATACTAGTGATGAACCTACTAACCATCTTTGAATTCTATATCCCCATGCAAAGAAGGAACTAAGGATACTCCTACTTTTTTAGTGTAGTGTTAGGTGGATCATCTTGATTTGTCAGTCATTTTCAGTGAAGTGGTGAGCTTTCATTCTCCAGAAGACTTGATCATTCCATTAGTTTCCTTTCATAAAGTAGAATTAAAGAGTTTGGATTAACATTATCATTGTCATTGCCATTGTTAGATTCAGGGGCATGTCCCGACACTTTATGGATTTTGGTTTAGTTAGAAGGCTTTATAGTTTACTGTGAACTTAGGTGGTGGTGGTGGTTGTTTTTCTCGATTAACAATTGTCGGGTATAGATATATCTTAGACTCTCTAAGTTTATCTTGTGGTATCTAGTTATATAGTTGGAATTCATTCATTATTAAAGGTATTGTGTTTTGTTTGGCTAGGTGTAAGAGGTGGTTTGCGGTCCTTGTTGGACTTGAGATACCCATCATAGCTAGGACCTAGTTCAAGTCATGACAAAGATGGTATTAGATCCTAGTTTTAGTGTCATTGGGTATCCAAGAAGTCGTGTCAAGTAGAGTCTCATTTATGGGTGTGTAGCGTAGAGGTTATGAGATATTTAGAAATGTTTCTCTTTCTTATTGTTCTACTTTAGGCTATAGAGTCTAAGATCTTGATACCTCCTCTAAATCCTATATTTTTGCATTTTAGATATGCTTCCAAGAAGATCTGATACTCATGGAAACTCTTTGATCCCACTTGGGGATAATATGGATTCAGATCATCTTGCTTATGGAGTTCAGACCTAGTATAGGGGTCCAGCTCCTGATTATGCTTCCCTATGTGGAGTTCTACCAATCCCTACAAACTCTTCTTGGGCCCCTCGGGATGATGACGATCATACCCACTGCCTAAAGGAGATATCTCTAATACTGAGTTTTGCCTTTTTATTTTTCTATAATCATAGTTGGTAATATCTCAGTCATGTCAGGTGGGTCCTGCTAGTGATGCTATGATTTCTTCTGAGGTTACTCGAGTTGGGAAATTTATGAAGATAAATCCTTCATACTTCACTAGCTCTAAGGTTGAGAAAGATCCATAATAGTTTATAGATAAAATGGAGAAGATTTTTTGTGTAATGCATGCCACTGATGTGGAGGGTATGGAATTTGCCGCATACCAACTGAAAAGACATGGTGTATCATTGGAATGAGAAGTAGGATCAGTTTAGGGGTGCCAATGATGAGTCAGCTTTGTGAGATAATTTTTTGGGTGCCCTTCTTTATCACTTCTTTCATGAAGAATTGAGGGAGGCAAAAGATGAGGAGTTCATGAATATAAAATAGGGTAGGATGACTATCAAATAGTATGCCCTGAAATTTCAGCAGTTGTTCCGTTATGCTCCTGGGCTAGTATCTAGCATGAGGGCTAAGATAATAAAGTTTGCTTTGAGTTTGTCTTGACACTTGGTGTTAGAGAGCAAGGTTGCCTTATTAAATAGTGAAAACAATATTTCAAGGCTTGTTTGTATATACAACAAATGGAGGATGAGAAGAAAAAGTAGGCAATTATCAGTGAGAGGCATAGTAAGATATATCATTTTTGAATCTGGTTCAGTGTAAACAACATGGTGGTAGATATGGTAGGAAATGGTCTAAGAAGAAGTGGGGAATTTATGGTTCCTATTCTATGGCTACTTCTCCATATCCAATTCGGTTCCTATTCTACGGCTAGTTCTCTATATCCAAAGCCATTTGGTGGTCATCATTTTCAGAGCAATAATGAGTTAAAGGCATAAGTTTCCTAAACTCATACCAGTGAGGCTTAGTTATCTTCATCCTATACTCCTTGTAGATTTTATAGATAGTTGTACCATGGATTTTATGATGAAGAGAGGAATAAGTATTTCAGATGTAGCCAACCTAACTTAACAGAGGAGTTGTCCTTTGGGTGATATTGCTATTGGGGATAATAAGCACCCGACTATCGCTTCTTCAGCTCTTGTATCAAAAAGTGCTACTTTTGGATATGGCACTAGTCAGAACTATCTATATGCTCTTGCAACCCTTCATGATTCTGAGGCTTCTCCTGATGTTGTTATCGGTATGCTAAAACTTTTCGCTTATTTTGTATGTTGTTTGCTTAATCCCGGGTGTACCATTTCTTCTGTGACCCCATTTGTGGCTATTCATTTTGGTTTTGGTCCTAAATGTATTCCTGATCTCTTTATTGTGTCCACCTTGGTTGGTGAGTCTATTGTGTTTAGAAGAGTCTATAGGGGTTCTATGGTATCTATCTATGGTAGGGAGACCCTAGTAGATATAATAGAATTGGATATACAAGGTTTTAATATGATACTAGGGATGGATTAGTTGAACTCATGCTATGCATCTCTTTATTGTAGGACCTGAAAGGCCAGTTTCTAAATTTCAAATGCGTCGGTAATTGAGTGGGAAGGAGTTCCCTAATGCCTAAAGAAAGATTCATTTAATATCTTTGAGCCCAAAAATTAATTTCCAAGTATTGTCTTTATTATTTGGTATGGGTTAAAGATTCTAATTCAAAGGGTCCTTCATTATAGTTTGTTCTCATGGTTAATAAATTTCTTGAGGTCTTCCCTAATAACCTTCCTGGTGTTCCTCTTGATAAGGAAATCAATTTTGGGATTGATCTACTTTTGGACACTTATCCTATTTTATCCCTTCTTATAGAATGGCTCTAGTTGAGTTGGAAAAACTCAAGGAGAAGTTCAAAGATCTTTTTGACAAGGGTTTTATTTGCCTTAGTGTTTCTCCGAGTAGTGCTCTAGTACTCTTTGTGCTTAAGAAGGATGAGTACCTTCAGATATAGATTATCGCCAGTTGAATAAGTTGATTGAAAAGAATAAGTATCCTCTTCCTAGGATAGATATCTTATTTGATCAGCTTCATGGAGCTAAGTACTTTTCTAAGATTGATCTTCGATTGGGTTAACATTAATTTTATATTAGGGAGATGGATATCCCTAAGACTACTTTTCATACTCGACATAGCCATTATAAGTTTTTTGTTAACTATTTTTAATTGACTAATTCCCTGGTGGCATTTATGGATCTTATGAACCGTGTCTGCCATTTGTTCTTAGATTTGTTCATAATTGTGTTTCTTGATGATATTTTGGTGTCTTCCAAGAGTAAGGAGAATTATGTCGATCACCTCAGTATAGTGCTGCAAACTATTTAGAATCAGTAGTTGTATGTTATATTCTCCAAGTGCAAATATGGCTAATGCAGTAACTTATTTGGGTTATGTTGTTTCTAGTGAAGGGATCATGGTGGATCCACAGAAAGTGAGGTGGTTAAGAAATGGACTAGACCCATGACTTCAATCGACATTCAGAACTTTCTAGGTTTAGTCAGTTATTATAGGAGGTTTGTGGAATGTTTCTTTTCCATTGCGGCCCCATTAACTAAGTTGACCCAAAAGAAGGAGAAGTTTATATAGAATGCTTGTGAGGGATGTAGCATTGAGAAGTTGAAGGAAAATTTAATTTCGGCTCCAATTTTTACTCTACCTTAGGTTACTAGGTTTTTGTGGTATATTTTGATGTGTCCCGTATGGGATTGAACTGTGTTTTGATGCAGCATGGTGAGGTAATGAACTATGCTTCTAGATAGTTGAAAGTTTATGATAAGAAATACCTAATGTGTGACTTAGAACTGTTGGCTTTGCTCTTTGCTTTGAAGATTTGGTGCCATTACTTATATAGGCTTCATGTGAACATCTTCTCAGACTATAAGAGTTTGCTATACACATTCACCCAGAAGGAGTTGAATCTCAGGCAAAGAAGATGGCTTGAGTTGCTCAAGAATACAACATGAGTCTCCACCATCACTAAGGTAACCATCACCCAGGTAAAGCTAACATAGTTGTTGATGCTCTTAATAGGTTATCTATGAGAATCTTATCCCATGTAGAGGAGGATAAGAGAGAGTTGGTGAAGGATATTCACTAGTTGGCTAATCTTGGAGTTTGTCTCTTGGACTCTGAGGATGGTGGTGTAATTGTGCAAGAGATAGTGAAGTCATCTCTAGGTACCGAGGTGAAGAAGAATGGTGAATTTGATATCTTAAGGTACCAAGGTTGATTATGTTTTCCCAATATTGATGGGCTGCGAGAGAGGATCTTGTTGAGCCTCGTGTATCGAGGTACACTATTCATCTTAGTTCGACGAATATGTACTATGACTTGAAAGAAATCTATTGGTGGAATACCATAAAGGGGAATATGACAAATTTTGTTGCTAAGTGCATAGTGTTTCAGCAAGTGAAGGTGGAGCACTTGAGGCCTAGTGAATTATTTATAGGAATCGAGTTGCGTCTGTGGAAATGGGAAGTGATTAATATAGATTTGGTTGTTGGTTTTCTGCGTTCCTGCCATCAGTTTAATTCAATTTGGGTCTTTATAGATAGGTTGACTAAGTCCACTCATCTCTTTCCAGTAAGGACTAACTACTTGAAAAAGGATTGTGCTTAGCCTTTATTCAGGAGATTATGGTTTTTGTCTCATTTCTAGAATTACTTTCAAAGCGGTTTGGGAAATAAGGTAAAACTTAGCACCACTTTCCACCCTCAGATGGACGAACAAGCGGGGAGGACCATTCAGACATTGAAAGATATGCTCAGATCCTGTGTGATTGATTTTGGTGGTAGTTGGGTTTATCATTTTCTCCTCTTTGATCTTGCATATAATAATAAGTACCACTCTAGCATTAGGATGGCTATGTTTGACACTTTGTATGGTAGGATATGTCATTGTCTTATTGGGTGGTTTGAGGTTGGTGAGTCTGCATTATTTGTTCCAAATTTAGTAGATCATGATGTGGAGAAGGAAAGGTGATTAGAGATGGGTTTAAGACTACCCAAAGTCGACAAAAGTCCTATGCAGACGTAAGGCAAAGAGAACTAGAATTTGAAGTTGGCGATTAGGTATTCTTAAAGGTTTCTCACATGGAGAGAGTGATGTAGTTTGGAATGACAAGAAAACTCATCTCCCGTTATTTGGGACTTTATTTGATTTTGAAGAGAGTGGGAAATGTCACTAATGAATTGGAATTGCCTTAAAGCTTGGGTTCTATTCACCCTGTCTTTCATGTTTTGATGTTGAGGAAGTGGGTGGGTGATCCCTCCCCAGTGTTTCCATTGGTATGTGTGGGTATTTCAGATTTATTTTCTTAGAGAAAATCTCAGCTAAGAACTTAGATAGACAAGTCCGTTGATTCCAGACTAAGGAAGTGACTTCGAAGAAGGTTCTGTAAAGGAACAAAAAGTGTGAGAAATATACTTGGGAATTTGAAGAGGAAACCATGTCCAAATACCCATTTTGCCCATTTCAAATAATCGTGCTTAAGGTATGTGTTATTCTTAACATCTTTGTTTTCTGAGTTTATTAAAGGAAATTGTGATTTCCTTAATGTCTTTGTTTTGGTCTTTTCTAAAGGTAAGCGAGGATATATTTCATATTAAATCATACTAAGGGATACCTTGTCTCATTATTCAAGGACGAATGATGCTAAGGGGGTGGGGGGAATGTAATAACCTAAATTTTTGGTCCTTGAAAATTTTTGAAAATTATATCCTCACTTCCCGAACTACAACTCCCCATATGAGTCATAAGTAGTCTTGATGGGTCTTATGGAACCAATCATATCCTGGCCAGTATGTTGGCTTGGAGTTCTGTCTTGACTATGACTTGGACCCTACAAGTCACAGGGTCTCGTAATGAGTTGTTTGGTGTCTTCCATAGCCTAACCAGTGTGATTACCAAATTGTTTCTCCTTTGACAACAGCTAGACCAAGTTATTCATAATGACCTAGTATGAGTCTTATGGTACAACTCATAGCCAAGTTCGTGTTGGAGATCATCAACACTGTCAAACCTACCACTAGATAATAAGAGTCATAGGGTGACCATATGAGTCATAAGGTCACCTCTAACAACTGGAGATAATTTTTCAATCTTTACAAAAAGGGAATTCTGGTCAATTCCCTTTTCCCTTACTTGAACCCTGAGGCCATAAAGTTCTCTAAGTGATTATTTCTCAATCATAACACAATCAAAAATACTCTCAAACTCTCCAAGGTAAAGATACTTAGGGTTTCCAAGGATTTCATCATCTAAGAGATCAAGGGTTGATGTTTTTCCTAAATCTTTGTGTTTCAGGCATGTTACTCTTCCCCAATTATTAATTTATCGAAATCATGTGTTTTACATGGTTTAAATTGCATGGATTTGAATGTGCATTTTTTTTTAGTTGAGAGTTTTGATGTGGTTGATTTTTAAGTTGCTTTCCCATGATTTCTTACGTATTGCATGTGCTTTATTAATGGTTTTGAACATATGGAGTTCATGGGTATTGTGAATAAGATAAAGGATCATGGTTTCCCCCAGATTGTTGTTTTGAACTTGTATGGATTTTTCATAGGGTTGGACTTACTTACCTACACTATTGCATTGTATAAATGGTTAAAAGGTTAGACATGGATATCGAAGGCTTGGTTGGCTACAATTTGATTTGAGAAAATAAAGGAGTTCGAGGCATTCCTCTAAATTATTTTAATGGACAAACGGAGTCTAGGCATTCCTCGGGGATAATAGAATTGTGACGGCATTATGATAAGCGTGCAGGTATACGGTACGATAATACCCATGATATGCCTTATTGTATGATTCCTTGGTGAATGAAAAATGTTATGTTAAATTTCTTTTAATTTAGGATTAATGGGGTTATGTAGCTAAGCCATGAAGTTATGGGTCTTGAATGACTTGTACTGGAAACTCATGTTTGCCGACATGAGGTTTGGTCTTGATGACCGTGTGCATAGTTCAAACTATTGATATGATTGTATCTTGGATTCGCATAAAGTCATGGAATTCCCTGGTTTTCCTTGATATCTCCAGTTCATGTGTCTAACATGCATTTTGAACCTTATAGCAGGGGTAGTTGAACCCATTAGCCCATTGGTGCTTGTTTATGATGGTTGAGCTACACAGTCCAGGATAAAGTTTTACTTCATGCTAAGACTTATTCGTTTTCCCAGCATGAAATTTTTATATATACATATTATTATGTGAATTGGCTTTCAATGACTTTTAAATTTTGATCATGGCATTATTTTATCCCCTAAACCTAGGTTACATTCTAGTATTCAACCCACTAACCATCTCTGGACGTTGTATTCCCATGCAATGCTGGCACCATTGATACTTCAACTTTTCCTGCGTAGTGTTAGGCGGATTAGCTTGGTTCGTCAGTCATTTGTAGTGATGTGGTGGGCTTCCATTCTCTAGAAGACTAGATCTCCATTAATTTCCTTCCATAAACTAGAATTGAAGAGTTCATGTTAACCTTATCGTTGTCATTACCATAGTCAAAGTGGGGGGCATATCCCAACACTTTATGTATTTCAGTCATGTTAGAAAGCTTTGTGGATTACTGTGGACTTGGGTTGTGGTGTTGGTTGTTTTCATTGATTGATGATTTTCGGGTATATATCTTAGATTCTCTAAGTTTATCTTATGCTATCTTGTTATATGTTCGAAATTAAACCGTTGTTGGGGGTATTGTGTTCTATTTGGCTAGGTGCAGAGGGTGGTCTCCGGTCCTTGTTGGACTTGATATATCCGTTATAGCCAAGCCCTGGTTCTAGTCGTGACAGCTCTGGGTGATAAATGATAAATATAGAGGAAGATAATATCAAAAAGATATAAGATAAATATAGCCTAACTGGGCCCTCATAAACATAGGAGATGCTAAAACAAGAAATAACCCAAATGAGGCACCATAAGCTCGATGGATGTAATTAAGAGAGAAACACTGACAATAATAATCATAAAGTCACTGACCACTGAAGCCATATCTGTGAATCCTTCCATACCCTAAACATCAGACTCATGCTAGACTTTAATGTAATAAGTGAATAGTAAGTGTCAGGCTTAAATCGATCTTTAAATATTATGAATGAATAGTAAGCTAGAATTGAATCAGTCTTTAAGACAAAACTGGTTACCAAGTCTATTCAAGAATTGGAATGATGTCTAAATCATACTAGGGTCTAAGAATATATGTGAAATGATGAAATAAGGCCTCCTATACCTTAAAGAAGGCCAGTAGGGCCCTGCTACTAAACCCCAAAAGTTCATACTAAGGAAACTTCTATCCAAAACTAGGCTAAGGCTTCCATGTTCTACAAAAGTTGTCAAATAAGTCTAAAAGTCCTAAGGTCAGAATTTACTCCGAGGAAATAATGAGTGGATCAAGTGTTCCTTAAAAGAACTCACTAATTAGCTAAATATTCCAAATTTCACTAAACATACTGCCAAGTAATAATTTCCAATACAAATTTAGCATAATGCCACACCAGTACCATAATATAGTTCAATTTATGAGGAGAGTAAGCCTATCCTACCTGGATGTCGATGTATGCATGAAAAATTCCACTAAATCAGAGCTTGATAAGCCTTCGTACGATGCCAAGCTATCATAATAATGATCTACACATTAATACAAGAACAAAAATAACCATATTGTATATGTATACCTTGGGTCAAAAATCAAGCTAAAATCCATGTGGGGCCTGCTTGTGAAATCATAACTTGGAAATGGCCAAAACACCCCTCTAGTTTCAAGGATTATTTACCCTAAAAAATTGGTAAATTTTGTGTATAAATAAACCCAAAATCATCTGGTAAAGTAAACTTGGGATTCGGGTTTACATGGGAAAATTATTCAAGAATTCAATAGTAACTTAAGGAATATATGATAGGTGAATGACTATGCGCCTCCAACTCACCCCGATCACCCAATTATCAACCTTCACTCTCTCTAAGATATCTAGGACTTTAAGGGACTTGGACTTTGAAATTATGGGAAATAAATTGAGTTTCAATTATTTAATAATTCTAGGGATCCCATCACTACAAACGTGGGGACCGCATTGCAAATACGACCTTCAGCCTGGCCTACCCTTCGTGAACACAAAGACTAGCTTGCAAATATGATGGCTAATAATCTTGACCTTCAAAAACGTGACCATGGTCTCACAATTATGGTAGGTCATTTACATATGATCAACTATTATAATTCATTTGAAATCCCATGAATACAAACAGACTATGCTACTGATGTTGGGTGTATTTGGGCAGTCTAGTGTAGTTATCCTAGCTTTATAAGCCTTGTTATGAGGAAATTTCATATGATTTATGTGTTAATAATGATATAAATATGCATCTAAGTGTTCAAGTATGTTCTTAGAATGTTTAAAGATGTTTTCACACACGAGTTTGGTATCAAATTGGTCATTTAAAGTCGTGATGAGAAAACTAATGTTCTAGCTTGAGTTACTAGTTCATCGTCTTGAATTTTATGCTATTTTGAGCTTTAATTCAGGGTGTGTATTATTATAGGTTTATTGATGAGTTTATTCTGATGACACATGAATGATTTACAAGCCTCAAATCAAGTGGAAACATCATATAAAGTTTTAGAATAGACAAATAGAAGTACAAGACACAACATGAAAAAAAGAGGATGCCTGGCAGTTCACCACGATAAAGGAGCTTTGTGGTGCCAATAGCGATGAGGTTGGTGGCTCTTTATGGTAAATAACCCATCAAGAATTATCAATTTAAAGTAGGTCAATGTGATTATGCTACGTCTCAGGCTTATAGCGATGAGAACATTGGAGTGATGCTATGAAGCTCAAAAGTGGGAAATCTATGCCCAACTATAAATGAAAAACATGAAATCCTATTCTTACACGGCTTACGATTAGTCTACTATAAACAGAATGTATTAAAACATGTTTTGGACATCCTTGGACGGCTTGGATAATAGAGGAGGTTGCTACAACTTTATGTTTAGGTTTTTATTCTTTAATTTAGTTTCTTTACAGTTTTGATCCTTCATGCAATTAATTGGATGATGATTATGAACATGAGTGGCTAAAAACTTCCTTTTCGGGGTTAAATCCAAGAACATTACTACTATTGTTTTGAAATAATTTCATTTAACTTGCTTATCATATTTGGTTGCTTGTTTGTTCTTGTTTTAATTATTTTAAGGATTGATCACCCTTAGAATACATATATTGTCAACCTTGGAATATCGAGAGAGGGAATAGGGAGATAGAACGTGTGGATGAAAAAGTTGTGTTCTTATTATTTTAAGAAATAAGGAATTTGAGTTAGCGTCTAGGACATGGATGTACCTAGATGCCTTACTTGGTTCACACATAGGATGATAGCTTAAAGAACTTAATTGGATTATTCCATCCCTTCTCAACAATGTAGTTGTAATGTCTAAGTTAGGAAAATGGTTAGAGGTCGGGAGACCATGATCATGCAATTAACCCTACGAATTAACAACCAAGATAAGCAAGTTAACGAATAATGTTCAATAACGTAGTATGATTGTTCGAAGTGCATTAACCCTGTTCTTTACTCTATTGATTATCTAAAGTTGTTTTACTTTCCACATTGTCTACTTTACTTTTGTTTACAAATATTCAAACTCTCTTTCAGTTACTCTTGCACTAAATTAATCTAAACTGTGAACTGAAATCAAATAGTTATTAGAACAAGTCACTGTGGGATCAATATTCGGCTTTCTTGAAGGCCACTATATTACTTGGTAGACCACGTACACTTACGTGTGCTCTTGGGCACTTTCAGCTACCCTACCAAATTCAATATTTCAGACCCAACAGTGCCATAAACGTTTCCATTAAAGGTTATTTTGATGGAATGTGGGTCCCACACCCAATGATTTTTTAACCAAAATCCACCTAATAACCCAAAATGAGTTTAGAAGCCTTGGGACCAGAACCAAAGGTTTCCCTAGTATAAAATCGATGTTTAATATCTAACAGAACTGCAAGAATTGGCATATGAGATTGTTAACCTGAAATTTAAGTCTAATACCCAATTCTCAAGAGTATAAACTTCAAAATATAAAATTACCTTTAAAAACCAAATGAACAGCCCTGTAACCAAACTGTCAGTTATGGCTCTAAATTGTGAAATAATGTAGAGATGCACAAAATGCCTAGAAGGTCCATTACAAATAAGGATAATAATATGATTACCCCCTAACAAGGCACTAAACCACAATAATCACAAAAATTCTAATAACATGATTCAAGCTCTAAAAATAGGCACCCAATATTAATTATTAAAACCACTAAGATAAGTATCTCCATTCTACTCTTAGGATAACTAATTAAGCTAATAATCTAACTATAATCTATCACAAGAATCGGTACACATAGATATGCTCATTATTTCATCTACTTTTTATGGATAACTATTGACGATTTATGTCAACAGTGTGTCACGACCTAAAATGGGCATGTGATAGCATCTGTTACACCTTTTGGTATACGTAAGCCTATCCCAAACCAAATTTAAAATTAAATTAAATAGAAGTAGAAGAGGAGAGATTAAACTTAAAATCTTATGTATAATAAAAAAGTAATATGTCAAGATACAACCTTGGTCTGGTTGTCACTAGTACAAGCCTCTAATACAAAATGAAAGAGTAACCTAGGGTATGTTAAATGTATATAATGCATAAGAACACAATATCCAGATATCTAAGAAAGCTCTAGAGTCGGCAAATACACCGATCTACGCAATGCTAACTTTAAAAGAACACAATTTACAATCTAAAATTCAAACCAACACCTACATAGGGTGAACAAAATTAAGAAAAAAAAAGAAAATTAAGGCTGAGTATGAAACCATATGTACTCAGCAAACATCATTGATAATCGACCCTAGTCCAAAGAAAGAGAAAGAAATATCAACCTAACTACCCAAAGTTCCCCAAACAATCCATATCTAATAATTACGTTATTTCATCCAGGGTAACCTATCCAATGGTCAATAGATATACAAAAAATAGGGTAGACAAATTAATCTTGTTGAGTCAACACTATTTGTTTCTAAATCAACAAAATAAGGGATAACATTGATGAAAAAGACTCACTAGCATTATATAATAGGCTAAATAAATTATAACCAATCAAGTAATATGGGATGAAAACTAGAATAGAGTGCATATATATATATATGAGTGTATGTCATACTACCAATAAGAGGCTACATATTTATCTCTCATGTCAGGCCCCAGTGATACCTACATCTCTTAACATTCCAACCTTAAAATTAGTGTACAATGATATAAGATAATGCAATAAAGTGAAATGAATGCTTAAACACAATATCATATACAAGGTCCTAACACAAAAAATATTGTTCAAGAGTAAATACTAACACAATATCAAATCATACCAAGGATGATAATGGAATGCAAATAATGCAATACATTATAGTAATGATGGTCAAACATTTTGAAACTTATCACATAACTTTTTGTATACACCCATTAAGCTTGCAGCTACTAGGTAGGATCCATGGGGGTATATGGTAGGTTTGAAAAGGTAAAAGAAGGTTAAATTTAGATATTAGAGTTGGTTACATGATTCATTCCTTGGGTAGCCTTTAGCTTAGTTGAGTATTTTATTGATTGTTCTTGTTTTGGTATGATATCAATATGTTATGGTTTGGATTTTGATGCATCATCTCAGTTTTGTTGGAGGATAGTTCGTCGAAGAGAGTCATGTGTGATATTGGAAAAGTATGAGACCGGGATCAAACAACCATAAACAATCCTCAACCAGACTTTTTCCTCCTTATTTCACTGTGGATAATGAAAAGTGTTATGATATCCCTTATCCTTATGTCTTCTCCACCTTTTCATGAACCTTGATGTGTAAAAAATATGGAAAATTGCACAAAATGGTGGTTGATTGAACTATGCCTTCAATCTTTGATGATCAATATTTAGTGTTCCAAGAAAAGTATTTAATGAAGCAACATCAAAATACAAGGTATTGCCACGAACTTGAACATCACTTACCTTCTTCTAGGATATCCAATTTGCAAGAAATTCACAAATCATATGCAAGTTGTGATCACCCTAATCATTGAAGAGGAGATCTATCCCGAACTACTCAATCCTTTTAACAATGTCAGGGTATTCAAATTTCAACCGCTCTCTATCAATCTTCTCTATGGGCATATGTTTCTCTATATCTTTATCCTTGTAACATTTTTTCCATTTGCTATCAAAATTTTTTAACCCAAAATAACATCAGGGTACACGCCAATCTATGGGTATAGTGGCCTAGCTATTATGAGCCCTCTGTTGTCCTTGGCCCAAACTAGATGCCCTGCTCTTTCCTTTTCTATTAGGTGCCATAATACTTATTAAGAAATAAAAATTTAAGGGATTAGTGCAGTCTAACATAGCCAACCACAATGTGTTAACATACTTCACTAGTCTCCGTGTTCCGGTACTCAGACTTTCCTTACTAACTATCATTGACTAGTGTACATACTTCATTCTTTAGATGCATTCCCACATATATACTGTCCAATCCATAAGATACATGATGGATATTTAACTTGATTTCATTACAAAAAAGATAACTTGCTTGAACTCTATTGACACCAACATGCATCATGAACAACTCTATTTCGAGAACTAAAATTAAGAAATATAATTTATCCACAACCACAAATTTTCAATTTTCTCATATTGTCAAGCATACAATTGTAATGACCCTTTAGGTTATTTTCCATATTTATTCTTATATTCGCCGTTTGAGCTTCTCTATAGCTGCCCAAGTCATTTATGACTTATTGGTATTGATGGTTTGATTATTGGGTAGTTCATTTGGTCTTTAGAGCCAATTCTCTGTTTTGATGTCTTTGATGGTTTCAAACGGCCACCGAGCAAAAACTTTAGTGAAATGATCTTGGATGAAAATTTTGACTACTTCAACAGATCCGTAATATGGTTTTAGTCTAGTTAGAACTTTGGTTTGGGTGCCAATGAACCCAAGCTCATTTCAACCTATTGGTCGGAAAGTTAAAAATTAGAAAGAATGGGTGTGGGACCCACTTTTGGTCGAAATAACCTCATATTGAAAATCCGACTTTGCTATGGTGTCCAGAATGTCAATTTTAAGATAAGGCAACCTTTGGTTCAGGTCCCAAGGCTCCCAGACTTATTTTGGGCTACTGAGCAGATTTTATGAAAAGTGATAAAACTATAGGTGTAGGCCTCACTTTTTGCTTAAATAATCTCTGATGAAAGTTTTGATGATTCTAATGGATTTTAAATATGTTTTACGCACATATTTCACTACTGGATCATGTTATTTGGATTTCAGATGAATTTCGAGGGTTAAAAGCTTATTTTTGAGTTTACTATCATCTGCTGCAACTGCAATCCCAAGCAAGTGTGTACGATCATGAGTAGCGTGATCGTTGCCCGTAGGACCATTATTGAGATATCTGAGTACCTGTAGGGTCTATATAAATTCTACAAGATGCACTTAGGGCATTTCCCCATCACCGTTTAGACCTAGAAACCCCAAAATGTGTGTAATAAATCAAAATTGGTCATGGGGGGGGGGGGGGTGACTTAGGATCTTAATTATCACCTTGAATTCTGATTATCTTCAAGTTATGGTAAGAATTTTTTTAATTCATCTTTGAATTTCTTTGTTTGGACCCAAAACCCCAATTTTGCTTAGGGCTTGATTTTAGCCCAAAGTATGCTTCATTTTTACCCATTCTTTGAGGGTTGTGGTTACTTATTCATATGTGAACATTGGGTTGGTCTCGAAAACTCATATTTCGTATGTGAGACCCACTTGTAGTTTTGGTATAATTTTTGTACCCGAAGCATAATAGTGTAATATGGGTATCATTAGACTCGTATTGATGAGTAGATTATGGTTTTGATAGTGTCATGTCATTTTAAGGATTTTAAAGTGAAGACGGTCATGTGGTGCATGAATTTAGGTTTTTCTATTTGGCCTTAAGGTAGGCTTCTATCTACTTTTCTTCATACATAATGTATGATATATGTTACATATGAATATAGATGTTAGGCTTGATTATGAGTAGGATAACTTGGACTTAATATTTAATGTTTAGGGATTAGGTGAGGTTTTATACCCTTAAGATGGCACGTTTATAACCCTTTGGTATCCTACTGCCTTCTCTCTTTAGTTTAGATTGGTTATATCGTGGATATGATATAATGCTATGTCTAGAATATGGTTTTAGCTTTTGAAGCATGATTTGTATATTTAGCCTTATTGGTCTAGTGTGGTAGTCTTGAAACTATAATTTGGGTAGACTTGACTTGAGTACCCTTTTTTCTAGTCAAAGTTGTTATCTTAGGCTTGAATATGGCTTACTTGACATGTAGAAGATGAACTAGATACTATATCATAGTTTGGGGCATAATATGCCAAATTATGGAAATTATGGACTAGAAGTGGGAATATTCGGCCCACATAAGCCTAAGCTTGTGTTAAGTCTTGTGGACTTAGTACGGATGTTAGACATAGATGCGGTTAGTAAACCTTAGAATAAGGTTACTTAATAACTTGGTAACTTGTATTGATGCTCCCGAATTGTGGCTTTTGAGTTATACTTTTGATACTCCTTGTGGAAGTGATATTGGACATTTAGAGATGATATTCCTCTTAGATATGTTATGTGGCCTATAGAGATGCTATTTCCTGTTAGACTTGATGATTGTCCTATAGAGATGCTATTTTCTCTTAGACTTGATAAGTGATCTTTAGAGATGTTATTTCTTCTTAGACTTGATGATTAGCCTATAGAGTTGCTATTTCCTTTAGTCATGATTGTTGGACCTATAGACACGATGTTCCTCTTGGATATGTAAATTGCCCTTGAGAAGTGATATTTCTCGTAGTCATGATGTATGACCTATTGATATAAGATATCCTATAGACGATTACATGTCTATATTTATTATGCCTCATAGATGTGAGATGCCTCTTGTGTGAGAGTTAATTATATGTTTATTGATATTATGCCTCCTATATGTGAGATGATTAGAGATACGCTACAACCTATAAATATGATTATTGATATAAGTCCCGGATATGTGTATGGGCCTAAGGCCGTGATTATGATGTTGTGATTAATTCAAATAAATTAATGGGCCAAGGATCATGTTATGATATTGATTGAATACCCAAGAACTATTTATCATTATAAATGATGTGATTACAGTTTATCAATGTGAATATGTATATATTTGTATACACATCTCTCTGGTATGGGATGGAGGAAGATGGGGTATGATGCTTATTATTCCACTAATTGAATACTGGTGATGGCATCCATAGATTTCGTACGTTCATTATTATTTACCATTATAAATAATGTGATTATAGCTTAAATATGATCTTATGACTACTCTTCTTGTTATACGGTTAAGCTATGTGGTAACTAGTTGTCTATTAGAGGACTATAGCACTTGATAGCTAGGAATCTAATGTATTAGTTAATGAATCTTGCTTAGTTTAAACATGGTATTTAACGATGGTTAGTTAAAGAATGGTGTCAGTTAATAAAAGATAGTCAGGTAAAAAATAGTAAGGTGTTGTCTAGTAATTATTAACGAATATAGGATGATTAGTTGATAATAATGAATGGTGGATAAATGACAGTTTTGGTCTAGTTATGAACCTTGACTAGATGATAGATGTTGGATAATTAATAAATAGTGGTTAATTGCTATCCCGTAAGCAAGGATTGTGAGAAGGATAATGTTTAGGCTAATAACTAGAGGTTATGTGATGACTAGTGAACTAATGATTCTATTATAATAAGTATTGGTTAAGTAATAACGAATAGTCGAAAAATATTGACTAAATAGATATTCTATGGTGATATGTGTATGTTTATTAGTATTTTAATGTATCTTATTTAGTAATGGTAATTGTGATGATATTGATACCCGACAAGACCGGAGGATACTATTATGATGATATTGATACTCGGCAAGGCCAGCGGATACTATTATGATGATATTGATACCCGACAAGGTCGAAGGATACTATTGTGATGAGATTGATACCCGTCAATGACTGAGGACACTATTATGATGATATTGATACCCGACAAGGTCGGTGGATACTATTGTGATGATATTAATACCCATCATGGCCGGAGGATACTATTGTGATGATATTGATACTCGGTAAGGCCGTAGGATACTATTATGATGATATTGATACCCGAGAAGATAGGAGGATACCATTGTGATGATGCAGATATCCAGTAAGGACGGAGGATATATTGATGATATGTTGATACCCGGAAAGGTCGGTGGTTTATTAAGATGATGATGGTCCTGATGAGGACAATTATGATGATTTGTGATATTTATTATGTACTTTGCATTCATTCCTGTATGCATATTATCTATCACCAGTATGCACCTATGTCTATCAGCTGATATGGGACGGTTGCATATATATGGGTGAAGAATCTGCCTTATGTTGTTGTATGTTGATTGGATCTTCTGAGCATAGGGCACTGAAGGTACACGTAGGCTCAGCTAGGTATTTGGTTGTACGGAGTAGCCAGTTATTGACGATGTTATTGATATTGTTGTTATCATTGTTATGATCATTATTATGGCTAGCTTATTACAGATTGGTATTTTATCCGGTATCGGTATTTGAGGTATGTCTTTGGCCTTTCCTATCTTATTATGCATGATTATATCATGTCTAGCTATATGGATTAGAAACCACAACTATGATAGTATGTAATTCCCGATTCTATTATAATGAAGTCTCAAAATGACAATATGATGATATTTGTTATGCTTTGAGATGACCTCGTGTTTATATGTATATATACCTACATATATCTAGCTATATGAAGCTATGATACTACTATATATCCCTTCCTTCATTGTTCATGTTGTATAGTTATTTCTTCGTCTTCTATATTACTATATATATTTTTCTTTATTCATATATTGACTTGGGATATATGGTATACCATTGACGTATATTGAATGTATCTAGAATAGGACAGTTCACCCTGATACTTCCTTAGTTTTATTATGTTAGACTCTTGGACATGAACAGGATAGTTGTTCCTTATTTTCTCAATGAATTGTCATATGATGTCTGGACTCTTGGTGTAGTTTCTATTCTATTTATATGTTGTATATATCTTCTTTATTTTTGGAGCTCAATTGGCAGAAGCCTATTGAGTACCATTCATTTGGTACTCATACTACACTTCTGCAGCCTATAGATCATAGTACGGTTTATCGCCACTGATTATGCATCATGTAAAGTAGCCTTGGTTTAGAGACTTAGAGGAAGATCCTGACGTTCAAAGCATTACCTATCTCTCTCTTACGTATTAGAATAGTCTCTAAGTTGTATTTAGAGATAAGTTGTATTATTGTATTTCTCTTGACATTTCTCTTTTGTACTCTTCGTATATTATAAGCATACCACCAGGTTTTGGGATTCTTCTATATATTGATATTTATTTCATATATTTCGCATTCTTTTCCTTATATTATTGAGTAGTCAATTACTAGCAATTTTGGACTACAGATTGGCTTGCCTACTGGTGGGTAATGGTAGGTGCCATCATGACCTGAGAAGTTGAGTCGTGGCAGTAATCCATGCCTAATTTAGTCCAAATCGAGAAACAAACTTCAACCCTCAATATAAAATTCAACAAGTTCCACACTTAAAATTTCAATCAAGCTCTAACAACCTAAAATCATAGAGTTTTCACAAGAAAATTCCAACATAAAATTTATACCATGCTTTAAACAAACTAAAGTGAAATAACAAGCAAATCCACATGAACTTCAACCTATTCTAGCATCGTAAAAAAATAATTAACACTACAATAACTGCTAAATTTGAGTTCAAACCCATATTTAAGGTAAAGAATAAAGATCTCATCAAAATTAACGTAAAAGAAAAGAATTTACATCTAATAGTTGGGAATAGCAAGAGAAGAATATGCATTATAGCACAAAAAATATTCTAAAACATGGAAGCATCCTAAAACCTTACCTTGGTGTTATTGATAAAGTGAAAAATGAAAGAATTTGTAGTGGTGAGGCTTTCTTTCTATATTTGAGAGTGAGTTTGATGGGTGTACAATTCTCCAAGTTTGAGAAATAAGGGAAATTTTTGGTTGGGGGTCAAATTGAGGTAGACCAGGTCAGGTTTGACCTGATCAAAATAAATTAATTTTGGGCAATTAGGGGGCAGGGTGTAAGGACCAGCGTGGGAGGTAAGCTTCGTAAGGTCGAGGCCAGCAAGTTCAACTCCTTTTGAGTAAACACATATTGAAGACTTATGATCAGAAAATATATCAACATGAACCCCATAAAGATAATATCGCCAAATGATTAACGCAAAAACCACAGCTAACAACTCTAAGTCGTAAGTAGGTTAGTTCTTCTCATGAACTTACAATTGCCGAGAAGCATAGGCCACCACCCTACTGTGTTGCATCAAAACACAACCGAGACCAATATAAGAAGCATCATAATAAACTGCAAAACCATCACTACCTTCGGGCAAGGTCAAGACTAGAGCCGAAGTCAATTTATCTTTCAACTTCTCAAAACTACCCTCACACGCATCTGACCAAAAGAAATTGACCTTCTTCTGGGTCAACTTGGTCAATGGGGTAGCTATGGTCGAAAAACTCTCCACAAACCTTCTATAGTAAGCATCTAGACCAAAGAAGTCCTGAATATCAATTGGAGTTGTGGGTCTAGGCCACTTCTTAACCCCCGTAACCTTTGGGGATCTACCATGATCCCTTCACTAGAGATAACATGACCAAGATAAGCTACGAATCTTAACCAAAACTCACACTTAGAGAACTTGACATACAAACAATGATCTATCAAAGTTTGCAACATGGCAAGAAGGTGACCGACATGATCCGCCTCACTCTTAGAATAGACTAAGACGTCATCAATGAATAAAATGACAAACATGTCCATGAATGGATGGAAGACCATATTCATCAAGTTCATAAATGCCACTAGGGCATTAGTCAACCTAAAAGACATGACAACAAACTCATAGTAACCATACTGGGCTCTAAAGGTAGTCTTAGGGATATCCGCATCCCTAAATTTAAGTTGATGATAAACTGATCTAAGATCAATCTTAGCGAATTCCTTCACACCTTGATGTTGGTAAAAAAGATCATCTGTCCTAGGAAGGGGATACTTATTCTTTATGGTCACTATGTTCAACTGACAATAATCAATGCACATACGAAGGGAACTATCCTTCTTGCGCACAAACAACATGGGAACACCCAAAGAGAGAAACTAAGATGGATAAAACCTTTATCTAGGAAGTCCTTCAATTGCTGCTTAAGCTCCTTTAGCTCCACCAGAGCCATTAGATAAGGAAGGATTGAAATCGGACGAGTGTATGGAACAAGATCAATCCCAAAATAAATATTCCTATCAGGAGGAGCACTGGGAAAATAATCGGAAACACCTCGGGAAACTCATTAACTATAGGAACAGATTCTAAAGAAGGCTCTTTCGAGTTAGAATATTTAACTCAGACCAAATGATACAAACACCCCTTTGAAATCAACTTTCTGGCTTCAAGATAAAAAATGAATCTTCCCTTAAGCCCCAAAGAATCACATTCCCATACAATGACCTGATCATTAGGGAATCTGAACATATCCCTACGAGTCCGAAAATCTAAGAAAGCATAACACGAATACAACCAATTATCCCTAGAATGATATAAAAATCGACCATGCCCAACTCAATCAAGTCTACAAGAGTATATCTACAACCAACAGATACCATAAACCCCCTATAGACCCTTCTAGCAATCACAGAGTTTCCTACCAGGTAGAAATAGAAAAAGGAACTGATAGACTCTCAGGACCACAATCAAGATGCACAACCACATACGGGATCACATAAAAAAGTGTAAACCCAGTTTTACGAAAATAATATAAATCACGGGAGAAAAGTCTCAATATGCATGTGACAACATTAGGTGACAACTCAAAATCCCAGCGAGTAGCAAGTGCATAAAAATAGCTTCGGCCAGCGTCAATACAAAAAATAGATTTAGAAGCAGACACAACACCCTTTGGTGTGGAAGGAGATAGAGTAGTAATAGAAGCCTTGTTGGTCTAAGAAATTTCTAGAGAGGGGCACTCACGGTGCCTGCCCCTAATTTGACCACAACTAAAACATCTGTTTCTCTCCTTCTCACACTGACCATAATGACTCTGACCTTAAAATCTAAAAGGAGGGCAGGCTGGAGTATATTGGGCACCACTACCCTCGAATTGGGCACCCTGTGATCGAAACCTACCACTAAACTGAGATCAAGAATCACCGATGACTTTGGGTAAGGAGAGTGGGCACTAGTTGAGGTGAAAGAACTAGAACTCCCCTACTTCTTCCATTGACACTTACCCCCATCTCTACCATTAGTCTCAAAAGACCTAAACTCTTCTCTTTTCTTTCACCAAACTAAACTTTATTCTTTTTCTCTTCTTCTACTTATTGAATATATATAATCGACATATAGATGTCCATATTTTCAATCAACAAGGCCTCCTTGTTCTCAAGGACTAACTAATGGGACAATCCTGAGACAAACTTTTGTTTCCTACATCTCATGATAGAGACCATCTCAGGAGCATACCTTAATAATTGTTGGAATTTTAAGGCATACTATTGAACGGACATCCTTCTTTGCTTCAAGTTCACAAACTCTTCCACTTTCGCTTCCCTCAACTCTTGAGGAAAGAAGTGGTCTAAGAAATCCTTGGACAAATCCTCCCATAAGGCGGGACTAGCATCTACACCTATAAATAATTCCCACCCCTCATACCAATGGTACGCTATATCTTTCAATTTGTAGGAAGCAAACTCAACCACTTTAATTTCAAAAGCATATATGATTCGTAAGATCTTCTCCATTTAACTAACGAAGCACTAGGGATCTTTCTCAACCTTTGTACCCATAAAAATAGGAGGGCTTAACCTCATGAATTAGCCAATTCTTATGGCCTTGGAAGAAATAGTTGCCGAAACACCATGCTCTAATTAAGAGGTTACCAACTGAGTCAAAAGGTTTATAGAGTAATGAAACTCGATATAGTAGCATCCCATTGAGGTAACAAAATGGAGGGTCACTCTTATAGTAGGGGTTAGTGGGGACAGGTGGAACCCTAAGAAGATGGTCAGATATCGCAGCCCCCCCATAAGTTGGATGAGCTTCATCCATTAGACCTGCAGAAGGGTTTTACTAAGTCTCAAATATCCTTGGGTGCATGATCTGAAAGATAGCAAATAGAGATCAGAGAAATCCAAGACCATAGACTCTATAGCTTGAGATTGAAACATAAGAAAGGGAAACATTTCCTAAAATGTCTCATAGCCCCTCTTTTATAAGTGCGGCGCATTTCACACCCATAAAAGAGGCTTTACTGAACATGGTATTGTGAAACCCAACGGACCATGAACATAGGCTCTAAGACCAACTTGATACGCCCCAAAATTGGGCCATGTCGTAGGGGCACATCATGCCCACATGAATCGGAGGTCACTCTGATAACCAAACCTAATCATTATTACATCCATAACAAGGGTCTAGTGAATCCTGACAATATAGTAAGATAGTAGAAAACATACTACTATACATAACTTAAACAAGTCTAAACACTTCATTAGATGCATCAAACTAACAACCCTATGTTTAGAAATGTATATGTCGGGACATGCCCATGACAATAGCCAAATCAAGTCCATAGTCATCCACAATACCTCTAAACAAACCGATGTTTAGAAATGTATATGTCGGGACACGCCCATGACAATAGCTAAACCAAGTCAAAATAAGACTAAGTCTAAAGATAGGAGACATAGAAAAAATGTCTTCTAAAGTAAGGAAGCTCACCACTCCCAAGTAAATGCATGAACCACTTCGATCACCTAATCAATGTGTAGGAAGAGAAGATGATGCTCTAGCCCCTATGTTGCATTGGGACCTAGCATTCGGAGATGGTTAGCTATTAGAACGCTAGAATATAACTCAAGAATAAGGATAAAATAGCTCTCAAAGGAATTTTAACAAAAATATTGAGGGCATAGTGTTTCCAAAGCCAAAACATTAAACCAATTAGCCATTCCCATGCAACCAATTGTTCAAAACACCATAATAATATGAAAACCATAAGTAAAAGACATGGGAAAACCATAACCAACCATTGTAACCAAAACCCGTACATATATTTGAAAACCCAAAACCATACAATGTTTATGCCATGAAACCAATTCAGAAAACATTCCTTTAGTTTGAACTAACAATGAGGCTAGAGAAACATGCCTTAGATTAAGAAGATGACAGAGAGAAATCACCCTTGTATACCCTAAATTGATCCTATGAATGAAACCCTAGACTTCCTTGAAACAAGAGCCTTGAGAGAATTTGAGAGTGTTTTAAGAGAGTTTGAGTGATTTCAAATAGGTTAAATGATGTTCTAAGAGTGTTATAAGTCATGGGGCCTTAAGAGGTTAAGAGAGGAAATATCCAGATTACCCCCAACATAAATTGCTTAAAATTTTTAGAGGATGGTAGACTACCCCATACTAATTGTACACTACCATATGAGTGGCACCAACTACCCGTACCCTAGGCCTCCTTGGAACCCAACACCGTACAACATATGACTACCCAAGCCAAATCGTACCCAAGCATATGACTAGTACGATGAAATTGTATACTGGGTAGAATAGAATCACCTAGATTAAACTTAGGGCAACATATGATTGATACCTTACCATTCGTACACTAACATACAACTTATTGATATCACCAAAATACACTTCAATTAGAACTATAATGTGGTTGATTGCAAGTATAATAACCCAACTTTTTTGAGTTCCATCCAGCATGGAAAACATAAATAGTTTCTTGAATTTAGTGTAATCTACGAGTAGTACAGGGAAGTAAATAGGGGGATTTCAGTATCAATTGCATGTAGTAACCAAATCTTGAGTTCTTTTGAGTTGTTGACAATATGAGACGAACACTAGGCTTGTGTTCTAGCTGATTCTCAACTCCATAAACTTTTTGCGCTCAACCCAACTATTCTATTATTCTACATGCAAAGTCTACAAGATAGGTATTATCAGCCGACTTGTGGGCGCAAAGATAAATCTCATCATTTAGTGGTTAAGTCTCAAGGTGTTTCTTTGTTTCTCCTTTCTACGACCTCAGTTCACTACACCTTTTGGGATCAAGTTATTAGATGAGATGGCGGGGATTAAAAGGTGGAGCTGAATTTCAAATCATTGTCTTAACTTTTTTTCCCAATAACAAACTCCCTTGTGGGGATGGAGGTGAATACAGGCTATTTCAAGCTACTACATCTTCTTGAGATTAATTTTCATGAAGAAGATATAAATACATGTAAAAACCCTAGAACTAACGAGTCTCACACTTCCTCTACATAGATAGTCTATCAGGGTTCCCACAACCCTATTTAAGGAGATTAATTGCTCATGTTTATGCAAGAAACCATTATTATCAATGAAGAACGCATAAAATCAATTACATAAGATTAAGTTGAATAAACTTTGAAGTCTGTAATTGAATAAACCCTAAAATCTCAAGAACAATTGTAAAAGTATTGTGAAGTATTGTAATAATATATAAAAGATTGGAACCTAATAAAAGATAAGCCCTAGGGTATTAATAGTATCTCAGAATAAAATAAAAATATAAATGAAAATAGGAAAGGTAAGGTTAAGTTGACAGTTGATACGACTCATTCTTCACTTGTATCAATATTATAGAAGTCGTACACTACCTTCTAATTTTATTTTGAACATGATTCAAATATTGTTGTTCCACTCCTAATTTTTACTTTTCAACTCACACTGTGTATAACGATTTAGCACTCATATAAACACGAAGGAATACGATGACGGCATTACATTAGAAATAGACTCTTGGGCATAGTAACAAATTACATTCATCAAACAATCTAGCAACCTAGCAGCATAACCCATGTGCACTCACAGTCAAGGAAATACCCTTCACTTTTCATTTGGATAAACCAATCTATTCAAGCATATAACAAATAACTCTCACTCACAAAGAAGTATCACCGGTGTGTACAGAATACCATAACTTGCCCTTATGCTCTTTCCCTAAGTTGTCAAACATCATAGTAAGATCACTATAGGACTTTATTTGGCTAGTAACATCGGCTTGGGGCTGGTATGATATCTTTTGAGATTCATTTAGTGACAAGCCTCCTGGACACTATGCCTTTCTTGGGGTCCACTTACTTTCCACTTCTTTTATTTCTTCCCTTTCGTCTTCCTTTTTCTTTTAAGCACGTTCTAATTGGGCCAGGAGTGGTTTTCTAGCACTTACTTTTCCTTTTCTTTTTATTTTCTTTTCACCACACCTACTCAAATTTCAACTATTTTTCTTCTACCCACTTTCTATATACTCATTTTCTCTCACTCACCTCTATAATAGCCACCTTCAACTCATGGAATTTTCCTAAGATGTGGTCCACAGTGTCCATAGGAGGACTAGGGCCAAAATAGGTTCATTGTATGTTAAACAGGAAGGTGATAGGTGTAACAAAAAAAATTAGTCTATCAAGGCTCAAACATTTAGATAAAAGGGATTCATTCATTTAGTTATGGCATTTTAGGATCAAGTGGACTCATACAAAAATGGCCTATGATCATATCTTAATTATCCTAGTGCTAGGTAAAAAAAATTGGGAAAGTTCCAGATTCCAACACACCGAGGCTCAGTAGACCTCACACGCACTTGTATCAGGCTACACTACTAAGTACTAGTTATCCAACTATGAAATTTCTTTGTCCCTAACTATTCTATCCCTAATCCTAATGTCATTACCAAATTCACAATAGTCTCACACGGGTATACAAATCACCCAATAAAACAAAAAAATTTCAAGAAAGGGCTCAACTTTTTCATCATAATTTTAACATAATTTAATAGATTTTCACTATAATATTAAATAGTATTTTGAAAACCACACTTTAAAAATCAACAACAAAATCTTTCATTATAACTGAAATTTTTAGAAATTCATAAAATTATAATCAAAAAAATAATCCTCTACCATAGGTACACTGATTTACTCCCTATCTCAGTTGCATGCATCAAACCTGCAAGCCATAGCAGACTTTCAGTCATAGCCACTTATACATTTTAGGTACTCCCAAATTTTTTGGAATAACTCCCACCCCCAACTAAAAATTGTTAGACTATCCCCAGAGATATAAAAATTAAATAGAGTAAGGATAAAGTTCATACCTAGGGGACCAAGGCATTAGTTCATCAAATTAACATGCGATCCTTCATATCGGGTCTCATTTGTCTCAGCCACCGTCCCATCAGTCAGGATTACATCAACAAAAGTAGGGGAATCACAACGCCCCCAAAGCATCAACAATTAGAGCTCTCGATCCACAAGATCCCCTGGCCATCTATTGGATCGGTGTATGCCGGTCTAACTCATCTTGAATACTCTCATGGCTGGTCTTCTTCCTGGCTGCCCGATCTTATTGGTTTTTCTCTTTCTCTCTCGTCTTTATTATTCTGTCTCCTCAACTAATGCATTAGCCAGGTTTGCCCAAATATTAGGCATATGGATAGTAGGAATCACTATCTCTACAACGATCTCAGTGATAGAGTCCAAGCACACACGCAAGTGTATGTAGCCTTATCAAGTAATAGTGGCTTCAAGGAAGCCCAAGTATCGATCTCTCAGGGACTTGCATTCGCCGCTTATCTAATTCTCGTTCAATCAATTGAGGAAAGTAGTAAATCGAGTTTCAGAATTAAAAATAAACCAAGAAAAAACAAAACTAATGCAGAAAAATAATGACTTTGGACAATCAAGGATAAAAGCCCAAGGTTAAGGTTTAAGAACAATCCTACTATGTTATTGAACTTCATTCGTTAACTTGCTTATCTTGGTTGTTGATTCGTAGGGTTAATTGTATGATTACGACTTCCCAATCTCTAATCCTTTACCTAAGTTGAACCTTCCAACTAAATCGTTGAGTGGGGATGTAATAGTTCACTTAAGTTCTTTACAAATGTCATCCTACATAAGAATCAAGTAAGGCATCTAAGTACATCCCTGTCCTAGATACTAATTCAAGTCTATTATTTTATCAAGAAACAAGAAGTATACTTTGCTTATTACCTTGTTCTATCTCCCTATTCCATCTCCCGGGTTCACAAGTTGACAATTGTTGTATTCTAAGGGTCATGAATCCTTAAAATAGTTAAAACAAGAATAAACAAACAACCAAAAATTATGAGTAAATTAACAAACTTAATGCAAAACAAAAGTAATCATGAATGTGGCCTTAACCCCGGATAGGATTTTTAACCTTCAATGGAAATATTCATCATCCAATCCCTTGGATTGATGATACAAACCATGAAAGAAACTAAAGTAAGGAGATATAAACCCTAAAAGAAGTTTTAATCATCCCTAGTTAGGTTAAGCAAACACCAGTTGGGTTATAATCAAATACTACTCCATGTATAAACCCTACTCAAACCAAGTTCATATAATCAAATACACAATAATAACCTTATTAACTCATTAAAACACATTATAACCCAACACAATAGACTAGACAAGCACCTAGCTCAAGCTAGTAACACTAGTTTTCTCGGTTGAACTCTAAATGACCAATTTGAATCAAAACTTATGTGAGAACACCATTAAACATTGTAAACACATACATGGATACTTAAATGCTTATTTATATCATTATAAACACTATCACATGAATCATCCTCAAAACAAGGCTAAAAAAGCTAGAATAGTAATGCTGGAATGCATAAATACACCCAACATCACCACCCCACACTTAAAGCCTTGTTCGTTCTCAAAAAATTCTTTAGTTTAAGCATCAGGAGCTGATAAGACTCCACACTTCTACAACATGCAAGACACTTAAGCTAGAACTACAATGACTATACGAATGCATGTTACTACACTAAGCATGTATACACAATTGAAAGCTCACGGACACTACCTCGAAACATCCTAATTGATTTACTTAATTGGCAAACTCATGATTATTAGTCAATCAAGGACATCATACAAATCACCCATATTCATCAAACATGTGCCCCTCACAACAAGAGAGTTACCCATAATCACTCATAATAATGCAATTTATAACATGATGGGTACAAGAATTAAATTATGCTCACTCTCACAAGGAATTCACAAGTCACACACAATGAACCATAGGATTTCCCTTAGTGTAATGCTCCACCAATAGTCGAATGTAAAGTTTAGGATCAATTAGGACTTTTTCAGATTGTAATATAGGCTAGAGGACGGGTAGGAACTATTTGGAAATAGTGAATAACCTCTCTAAGTGTTTTAATATACTACATTAAAAATTAAAAACACTCTCCAACAACCAAATTTCACATTTTTATCTACCCCTACCTTTTATTTTTGCCCCATCTCTTTTAAGTATTTTCACTTACTCTTGGTGGACGTATAGTTTACTACCACATGAATCAATTTTTTTTCACAATCATGGCAATATTTATATCATCAATTATATCGCACCCATCTACTACCAATCAACTACAAACACCAATAACTATTATCTTGGGGCATCAATTTCACCTTTTTCTTTTTCAATTTCTCAAATTCCTTACTGTTTCAATTTTTCATTAAATCACTTAGGAGCTTTTTGGATCAAATTATTGTCTATCAAAGAAGGAATTAGGTTACTTATGAGGTTGCCAAAGAAAAAGCTAAAGGCTCAGTGGGGTTAACTAAGATAATGCACAAAGGTATAAAACAAGGCTTTCAAAGAAATACCTATATCATCTCCTAAACACCCATTCATGATTTCACTTCATACACACACGAGGCAAGTTCTAGACATCATATGCAACAAGGAATACATAAAAATTTTCATACGCACATGGCACATGCTCAACTCAATAGGATCATCATAGACTCCCAACCAAACAATAGCACACATTCAAATTTAACCCAACAAGTACAAGAGTTGTAAACATGATCCTAAGAGTCATCAAAACTAGCAATTTACATCAATCAACATGTTTTTCAAACAAACCCACTTGCATCATGTAATCAAAATTAGCTCCAACAAGAATATCTCATTTATTCCTAACTTAAAAAAATTTAAATTAAGACAAAATTTGGGATTTTCCCCACTCCACACTTAAAAATCTACTTTGTCCCCAAAGTAAATTTAAAAGTAAAAAGATAGAAATACTCCCTGAGGCCTCTAGGCCGAGCTAGATCCATCTTCACACAAAGAAGGGATCCATGGAAATCCCACACCCATTCTTTTCCATGCTCCAAGCTCAACTTTATGGTACACAGACTTCCTATTAACCTATGACTCAACCAAAAACAAAAACTATGTGAAATAAAAACTAAAAACTGGAACTAAAAAGAAAACATACCTTAGCTTGGGCAACCTCCCAAGAAGCGCCTAATTTAGTATCGCGGCACGACCCAATCACCTTTTCCCTCCACCTTAAGGATATGAATTTCACCCCCAACATCACATCTATCTTTTTCCCTCACTAATATAGAGGTTGTACAAAGATTAAGGAATCGAGTAATGAAATATGCATGGTAAACCACTCGGCCTTAAAGTGAGATGTGTTTTTATGTTGCTTGTCAGGTGTAAAATAAATAATATAGGATTCTTACTCCTCATCTTCAAACTCTTCCACTATTTTAAATGATTCCATAGACAAGACATCATCTAAACATAATGTAGAAAATTGTTTTGAATTCGGCCCAACTAATCCTACTTTAAAATTTACACAATCCACAACACCTTCACTTTTATTCACCTTTCCACTTTCAGTCTCAAGATAAAGATGACAATTGAATGGATGTAATTCTTGTGTTTTCTCCACAAATTGGCTAATGTCCTCCTCATATACTTCCTTGCTTAGCCACTATAGATATAGTGGCAGTGGCTCCATAATAATTTCCATAAAATCAGTTTTTGAGTACTCAGACTTCCTCGAATTGTCCTCATCATATTGTAAAGGTTCCATCCACGCACTTTCATAAAAATTTGGACAATAAGACACAAGGTGGTGTCCTCCTGAAAAAACAAGAATTGCCATTTCTCGAAAACAATCTATCCCAGGCTTACATTTCGAGAAGAGTGTGAGAAAAATAGAAATAAAAGAAAATAAAAAAAATTAAACAAAAACTATTTACAACTCAATATCGGAAAACTAAAAATAAGATAGTTGCCTAATAACAAGTCTCCAACAATGGTGCCAAAAACATGGCAGCGCCCAAGCGCACACGCAGGTATATGTGGTCTTATCAAGTAATATAGTGGCTGCAAAGAATCCCAAGTATCGATCTCTCAGGGACTTGTGTTCACCGCCTATCTAATTCTAGTTTAACCAATTGAGAAGAGTAGTAAATAGAGTTTTAGAATTAAAAATAAACTAAGAAGAAACTAAACTAATGCAGAAAAATAATGACTTTGGACAATCAAGGATAGAATCCCTGTGTTAAGGCTTACGAACAATCCTACTATGTTATTGAACTTCATTTGTTAACTTTATTTTCTTGGTTGTTGATTCGTAGGGTTAATTGCATGCTTACGGTTTCCCAACCCCTAATCATTTACCTAAGTTGAACCTTACAACTACATTGTTGAGCGGGGATGTAATAGTTCACTTAAGTTCTTTACAAATGTCATCCTACATAAGAATCAAGCAAGGCATCTAAGTACATCCCTATACTAGATACTAATTCAAGTCCCTTATTTTAGAAAGAAAAAAGAACCATACTTTGCTTATTCCCTTGTTCTATCTCTCTATTCCTTCTCCTAAGTTCACAAGGTTGACAATTGGTGTATTCTAAGGGCCATGAATCCTTAAAATAGTTAAAACAAGAATAAACAAACAACCAACAATGATGAGTAAGTTAACAAACTTAATTCAAAACAAAAGTAATCATGAACGTGGCCTTAACCCTGGATAGGAGTTTTAACCTTTAATGGGAATATTCATCATCCAATCCTTTGGATTGATGATACTAACCATGAAAGAAACTAAAGTGAAGAGATATAAACCCGAAAAAAAGTTTTTAGAAGCCCCATAACTAGTCAAAGACATCCAAGAGTCCATAATAACAAGTACAAAGATGTATTTATGGTGTCCTAGTAGTCCCAAGACATGTAGGATTCAAATCTACACTTTTTCCCATATTTGAAATAGCGTCGCGTCTCTAAGGACATTTGACTTAAGTAGGGGTATTGAAGCGGTGTCATCATGGGGTTACACTGTTATGTGTGCCTTCTGAGTAAATTGGCATGTATCATGTGCCTACAGATATTCCCATGCGCCTACACTCTCCTTGGATATTCTGGGTGTCCAAATTGAGTCCAAGTTGTGTATTGTATTTTCGTTAAGCCATTCCGAGCCTTTTTGAGTTGTTTCTACTTGATTTGAAGCTTGTATACCCTTTATATATTATCATAATCCATTCATCAAGCATCATTTATCATTAAAAACAAAAATTTAGATCTTAAAACAACACAACATTCAAGACGGTGAACTAGAAATAGGACCTAAGCAAAGGCTAATTTCACTTTGATCTTTAAATCATTGTTTCGACTCGTCTTGATCCAATAGACCCTTAAACATTAGAAAAAGATTTTTTCACATATAATACACAACAACAACCTTATTAAATCATTAAAACACATTAGAACCCCGCACAATACACTAGACAAGCACCTAGCTCAAGCTAGTAACACTAGCTTTCTCGGTTGAACTCTAAATGATCAATTTGAATCAAAACTTGTGTGAAAACACCATTAACCATTGTAAACACATACATGGACACTTAAAGGCTGATTTATATCATTATAAACATATATATCACATGAATCATCCTCAAAACAAGGCTAAAAAGGCTAGAATAGTAACGTTAGAATTCATAAATACCCTTAACATCACTCAGTAACCACCAGTCTCTCATAAATCACCGTGACCATTTTCTTTATTTTTGCAAACTCTGATATGATATTAGAAAAATTAGGAATTTATAATCCGCTCAACTATCGAGTGATCCGCGACTCAAAAGCATCTAGGCACCCTTGGACTCGCCTACCCTGGTCCTCAAACTGCTTATCAAGAAAATTTTCACTTCTCCTTCCATGTGACCTACCTTCGCATCAGGTGTGGCTAATTTGGTTACAACCTCTGTCCATGCATCTTAGGATATCATCATAATATCGAGAGGTATACCCTGTAGCATAGGTGGCACTGACTAAACTTATGGTGGGGTGGTAGAAGTATTTACTGCATTAGTTTGGAAGCCCTTTATCTATGTTCCTTCCTCAGTAGAGTCAACTACAGTGGGGGTATCAGTCTGATTATCCTGAGGGAACAATTGTAAAAAAATATCTGCTTTCTGTCTTTTTGATCGGGCCAAAGGGTTGTCCATGTCTCTAATTAAGTCAATATCAAATATTATCTTGGCCTCGATTATTTTATCTATCTGGGGGAGTTCTAGAACTCCCATATACAGGCATATTTGTGTGATCATACATGGGTAGGCTAGTAATGCCTTTTGACAAAAACTAGCTTATTCCTTAACTCTTGAGATAAGAACTTAGAAATACCAAACTCGTAACCAACTATGAAGCCGACTATCATAGCTGCCTAAACCTGGCTTAGAACATCATCACAAGTTATGGGACACAGCTAGTGTCAGTCTAGTTTCCATCAAGACTTACCCTCATAGTTAAGGGTACTCTTATTTATCTACTGTGAGACCACTTCGGGGCCTCCTACAACCCAAACAACTTTTACGCCATTTGAAGCTATCCGCTCAGCAATCCTTCTAAAATTCACCATGTTTTCCTTTAAACCTAGTGTCCATCGAGTTATCTTCCTTATCTCTACCATCCTATAATCCATCTCTGATGTGTTGACCAGAGCCTAAAACTCTGGTCCATAAAAATATCTCCTGATAGTGCAGAAAGAGATATCTACCCGCACACAATGAATTATAACAAAAGTGATAGGCTCACTTCCCTTCTATAACTGGACCTGAGGTTATTCCATTTGAAGCTCCCCTTTATATACTGCATAAAATTTATGAATGAGAACCTCACTATATCTTTCGCACACTCGTGTTATCAACTCAAATCTATGCTGCCAGAAGTGCTCTTCCAAACCTTGTAACTCAGACATCCCGATAGTAGTCAATCTCCGTTATGATAAGGTACAATTTTGATTTTTCCATGGAGGAGTCGGAACAGCCCACTATTGTATGTATTTTGCATGTTGGGGTAACCCCATAGTTCAATGATGGGCACCGGTGTAGTGGTCAGTGCAAGTAGGGGGTCCTGTTTTTCTATCAATGTCGAATCCACCTCTTCTGAACCCTGAACTTCTTCAAAATATTATATTTCTAAACTGGATTCATCCCCATTATCATCATCATTTGCAGGCTATGGTGTGTGGGGAGGAGATGTAGTGAGATTCTTTCTCTATAGCCCTTTTGGAGTTGAGTTTGATTCTTGGGGAACTACTTTTTCCCCTTTCCATTCTCAGTTTCCTCCCTTTTTTGCATAGATTTTCTTGTGTTGGTGTCCTCATACAATTCTCCACTGCTATCAGTGGAAACCTCAAACTCAAAATCGCTGGATTTTGCACTCGCAATTGGTGTTTGCTTAGTCACCTTCTTGGCTTGTTTGGATGGGGAAACATTCTTTGAAGGCATTGTTCCTGCAAATGTACCCACATTAGTAAATACGTAAAGAAAAGGAAAAATTTTATGCAAAAGTTCAATGTGCTTGTTATTCTTAGGGTACGAGCGGTGGGTACTAGTCGAACCTGCTAGGTGTGACTCATATACATGCATCCTATTGTATACTGTGCATGACCTTCATTCATTGGTCTACTTACGACTCCTCCTAACCATTCGTACTAGTGGGGTATGAATCATGACCAACAATTATAAGTAGATCAGAAACATTTATTCTAATTTAAATCATCCCTTATGGGTACAACTTAATCAGTATTAGTCATATGGTTTGGGTATGACTCGTATGATTGAGTCATATCCATTCCAAAACCTTAAATTTTTTAAACTTCTACATTGTCAGTGGGTACAAATCCCATTACGACTCCAGTACCGGTAGATACGAGTCATAAGAGGTTTCGTATCCACTGCAACATAAAAGTCCAACTTTAAAGTTTAACTCTAACGCAATTTACCGAAATATCCACTATTATTTTCAACCATTTCAATCATTTTAACCCACACAAACATATCAAATCCATTTCCAAAACCCTATGTCTAACCCAAATTCCAATTTCCAACATAAATACCTAAACTAGGTTTCAAATAATTCAACATTTGTATAAACCCTACTCAAACCAAGTTCATATAATCAAATACTACTCATTTCAACTTGAAAGCAAATAGAATAGAGTTAATGAATTTACTTGGTGGTTGAAGAAATTGAGTTCTTGTTTTCAAAGTAAATTTCCTCCCAAATTTGAGTTTAAATCAAAAAGGAGAGATTTGAAGTTGTTAATAGCTTAATCAAGTTGAATACACATTGATTTTGCAGATAAAAGCTAGAAATTAGGGTGAGAAATGATTTGGGTGCGATTTAGGTCAAATGGGTGCTTGATTTTGTGCCCTTTTTCATTTTTAATTAAAGAACTTGGCTGATTCAACCCATGATCTGACCTAATAAGCATGGGTACAAGTTGTGTATACGACTCGTACCCATGCTTACAGGTCATTTCTTTGACATATATAAACCTAGAACCTCACCTTAGTTTTGGAGTGGGTATGAATCAAGGTGATGAATCATACATAGAGGGTACAACTTATTTAAAGAATCGTATCCCTTCCATATTACCTGATTTTGATTTTGTTCCCAGTTCAATATGACTCCTACTTACGAGTCATACCGTATAGATATGATTCGCAAAGAGTCTGTATGACTACATTTTTCAACTTTACTGGGCATTTTCTAACTTCCATAGCCCTGCACATTAACTAAACATATTACCCTATAACTAAACAAGTACAATAACATGGGTTGCCTCCCACATAACACTTGATTTAACGTCGCGGCATGACGTGGCTAAGTTGGATACTCAGATTTCACTAACTAGCCTAATGGGTTGCGTCCCATGCAGCGCTTTATTTAATATTGCGACATGACACAATTTCCTTGACTACTCAATCTTCATAAAGGTCAATATTAGCTACTTCCTTCATGCCTTTTATATTTCCCAGGTAGTGCTTCACTCTTTGACTATTTACCTTGAATGGGGGCACACCATACCTGTTTAATTCTAAAGCACCATATGGATAGACTCTTATCACCGTGAATAGACTATACCACCTTGACCTTAGCTTACCAAGAAACAAATGAAGCCTGGAATTATAGAGCAGTACTTGGTTACCCATTTTGAATGCTCTTTTCTTAATTTTGTGGTCATGATGTAACTTCATCTTTTCCTTGTAAAGTGCTAAACTTTCATATGCCTAGAGCTAGAATTAATTCAACTCATTTATATTATTATACCTTGACTTGGCTACATGCTTCTACTCTAGATTTAGCTTCTTTAACGCCCATAGTTCCTTATGCTCAAGCTCGATTGGTAAGTGGAAAACCTTTCCATACACTAACTTATAAGGTGAGTCACCTATGGGGTTTCATTAGCTATGAGATAAGCCCACAATTCATCATCATTCTTTCTTTCCTTATTATCTTGTTGGCATCCACAGTCTTCGCCAATATGGACTTGATATCTCTATTGGACACTTCAACTTGTCCATTAGTCTGCGGATGATAGGGTGTTTTCACCCTATGTTTAACTCCATATTTTTCAAGTAGACTCTTTACAAGATGATGGAAGAAATGTGACCCTCCATCAATAATAATTTCCCATGGCGTGCTAAATCAAGAAAAGATGTTCTTTCTGAAGAATGTAGTGACACTGTGTGCTTCATTGTTAGGAAGTGAAATAGCTTCCACCTACTTCGAAACATAGTCTACATTTACAAGTATATATATCTTTCCAAAAAAACTCACGAAAGTTCCTATGGAAATCTATGCCCCATACATCAAACACTTCCAATTCTAAAATAGGAGTCATAGGTAGTTCATGTCTTCTAGAAATAGTACATTGTTGTTGGCATTGATCACAAGCAGAAGAGTAATCATGTGCATCTTTTTATATGGTTGGCCAATAGTAGCTTCATTGTAGGATTTTATTAGTTGTGCGAGCCCCTCCATGATGACCCTCAACTGGCGATGAATGACAATCTTCAAGTATGCTCATCATCTCACCTCAGGTATGCATCTGCGAATGATTCAATCTGCAAAAATCTTAAATAAGGTTCATCCTTGAAAAATTTCCTTACATTATACATGAACTTCTTCCTTTGATGATATAAAAGATCTTCTTGGACTAGATCACTGGCTAAGTAATTTGCATAATCTGAAAACCATAGAACTAGCTTATAAAAAGTTGTCAATATCTGTTCATCTAAAAAAGTGTCATCAATCTCCAGCCTATTAGAAACTTTCTGCATAGCTTTCTCCTCTATTCTAGACAAGTGATCAGCAACTTGATTTTCCATGACTTTTCTGTCCTTCACCCAAAATTCAAATTCTTGCAACAACAACACCCACCGATTAAGCCTAGGCTTTGCATATATTTTAGCCATTAGGTACAAAAATGTTGCATGATCAGTGTGCACAATCACCTTTGTACCAATCAAGTAAGATCTAAATTTTTCAAAGGCAAAAGCCACTGCTAATAACTCTTGCTCCATCACGATATAGTTCTTTTGAGTAGTATTTAGTGCCTTACTAGCATGGTAGATGGGATGAAGGATCTTTTCTCTCCATCGGCCTAGTATAGCCCTTAAGTCCACTCCACTAGCGTCACACATAATCTAAAAAGGTAAAGTCCAATAAGGGGAAACAATGATTAGAGCAACCACCAACTTCTCTTTTAGTCTTTCAAAGGCCTTCTTACATGCATCATCAAAATTAAATTTTACCTCATTCTCAAGAAGGTTGCAAAGAGAATTAAAAATCTTCGAGAATTCCTTGATAAATCACATATAAAAACCTGCATGTCTTAGAAAATTTTGAATTCCCTTCACAGAAATTGGGTAAGACAATTTTTCAATCACCTCAATCTTTGCTCGATCAACCTCTATGCCTTTCTTTCAAATCTTGTTCCCAAGAACAATTCCTTCTTTGACCATAAAATGGTACTTTTCCTAATTAAGTACCAAGTTGCGTTCTTAATACCTTTGTAGAGCCTTTGCCAAGTGCATGAGACAGTAATGAAAAGATTCACCAACCACTAAAAAACCATCCATAAAAACTTTAATGGTGTCTTTAACCATATTAGAGAAAATAGACATCATACATCTCTGAAATATAGCTGGGCCATTGCATAGACCAAATGGCATTTGTTTGAATACAAAGGTCCCATAAGGACATGTAAAAGTTGTCATTCCCTGGTCTTTAGGTTCAATAGTGATCTAATTGTAGCCTGGGTACCCATGAAGAAAATAGTATCATCCTCTGCCTACTAACCTTTCTAGCATCTGGTCCATGAAAGGCATTGGAAAATGGTCCTTCTGAGTTTATGAATTTAGTTTTCTATAATCCATGCACACTCTCTATCCAGTGACTGGCCTTATAGTAACTAGCTTATTTTTCTTGATAGGCACTAAAGTTATTCTGCCTTTCTTCAGAATGCAATGTACCTGACTGACCCACTTGCTATCTACGATGGGGAATACCACACCGTCATTCAATCACTTTATTATTTCTTTCTTAACCACCTTCTTTATAGGAGGAGTTAGTTGATGCTAATGTTCAATATATGGATTATAATCTAGCTCAAGTTTTATTTTGTATGTACACAACCCATGCGAAATACCCACAATATCTGCAATGGACCATACAATGGCCCTCTTGAAATTTTGTAACACTGACAATAATGCGTCTACCTCTGACTGTCTCGGATAGCTACAATAATAACTAGAAAAGTGTTATTGGCTGCCAAATACATATTGCATGTGAAATGAAAGGGCCTTAAACTCTAATACAGGTGGTTCCTTAATCGATGGGCAAGCAGGTGGAATCGTTCTCTTCTTCAAGTCTAAGTCAAGCTTTTTTGGTGCAAAATTATAAGAACCACTCCCATACAGTGCACTCGCTAACTCACCATACTCCTCAATACTATTAAAGTCAAAATTTATGATCACAGCTGCAAGTGCTTCAATACCTAGTCTCCCGTCAATTGGAACAACTATATCAGAACCATCGTCCAACAGTGTCACTACATCAACTTTATGGAATGAATCTTCCTCCTCATAATGCATATTAATAAAAGATATCACTCTCAATTAATTAGTTTGCCTCATGGATTTGCATGCATTGCATATCAATTGTTCATCATTCAATATCAGCATCAAATGTCCCAGCTCCAAATTAATCAACGTCCTTCTTATAGCTAAAAATGGTCCTCTAAGAATATTTGGGACTTGGAAGTCCACTTCATAATCTAAGACCACAAAATTAACTGGAAAAATAAAAGAAGCCACCTTTACCAATACATCATACAGAAAACCAACTGACTTTTTCACACTCCCGTCTACCATTACTAGTCTCATGGTGGTGGGTTTTGGAGATTCCATCCCTAATTGCTTGAATACAGCAAATAGCATGAGGTTGATTCTAGCACCCAAGTTATACAAAGCATACACAAAGTTGAAAGATTTGATGGTGCAAAGTATAGTGAAAGAACTCGGATCCTCCTTCTTCTCCACTAATGAACTACTGGCTACAACACTACAATGATGAACATTGTCAACTGGCTTATAAATAACTGCTCTCTTCTTGGTTATCAGATCCTTCATAAATTTTACGTATCCAATATTTTGTAACAATGCCTCTATTAGCGGTATATTGGCTAATATTTCTTTTAGCATAGCTAAAAACTTTAGGTACTTACCATTTTATTCTTTTTTTCAACCTTTGTGGATAAGGAGGAAGAGGTTTTGGAATGGTCTTCACCACAGATTCTATAGCCTTCTCTTCTCCTTTATTCTGCTTGTTCTTACTCCCTACATCAACAAAGTCATCATCTTTCTTAGGATCATCAACAGTAGGTACAGGTGGATCTGTAGTGAATTTACCACTCTGAGTGGTAATGGCATGGCATTGGCTATCATTTCTGGGGGTTGCCACTATATTACTTGGAAGAGTGTTAGGTTGTCTCTGATTTACTATGGCTAACATCTGACCGAATTGTTTCTCCAACTGCTTGATTGTTGTAGCATGTGAATCAACTTTTTTGTTTAATCCTTATAGATCAACTTTGATATCCTCCAAGCATTTCTCTTAACTTTCTTGTCCTTTGACCAGCTTATACAAAAGAGCCTCAATTTTGGACTTTGTATCTTGACTACCTAGTGGAATATACTTTTCACTCTTCTCCTTATAGTAATATTTGTGCTGCCAATCACCATCTCTGTCTCTACTCCTATCTCTATATCTATCATTATAATAGTTTTGGCCTTGATTCCCTTTCCTTTGGGCTCAGAAATCTACCAATATACGATAAAGATTCTTTGTCTCTTCTTCAGATTCAATCTCAAATGATCTGGAAGTGAACCCCTATTTTGTAATTACATTCACCTTCTCAGCACTCATTGATGCAAATTTCTTTGTAAGCAACCTAATCTTTGTATGAAGATGTACAACCTGTTGTACTACCATATCCTTAGTTGTTCCATAAGTATTTGTTGCTCCAATAGCATATGTACCACCACCACATTTTGAATCTCTAGTATGTCATCCCCTATTTTTCATAGCAATGTTATCTAGCATTTTCTGCACAACATCCCAACGAAGACGCATAAATGCTCCTACTCAAATAGTATCCACCATAGCTCTAGAACTATCATTCAGTGATCTATAGAAGATTTTTAACAAGTTAGATCCTCTGATTTTGTGATTTGGTACCATGGTCAGCTTCTTTTTGAATTGAAACCATGCCTCATACATAGACTCTGCAGGTAACTATCTAAAATTGTAAATTTCATTCTTCAGCCGCAGCATCCGTGCATGAGGGAAAAATCTACATAGAAACTAGGTTTTTTACTCATAAAGAGTTCCCCTAACCATAGTGATGCTTCACCTATCAGAGAGAATGAGAACAACCTCAATCTCAAAGCTTCCTGATTAACCCTTGGAATAGTATAAGATGTGCAGATCCCAAGAAAATTTGCAAGGTGCATATTTGTGTCATTCTTAACTGTACCCAAAAATACTCCCTTCAGATTCAACAACTGGATCATAGCACTAGTGATGTCAAACTTCACATTAGGGCCTAAGGCAGGAGGAACAATAGCTCCAGACTCAGTATGTTCAACATAACACAGATCTTCATCATTCTCTTCATATGGGTCTAATTTTTTATATACTGGAATAAATAGAGCTCTACCTCTTTGAACTCAACGATCAACAACTTGTCTAGTCCACCTTGTTGAGCTAACTCTACCTCGACAACAAGTCTATCATTTTTGGTTTCTCTATGTTGTCGCTCCAACATCTGTTATGTCTATAATTCTACAATATTCTATAGATCTAATAGAGCATGCAGGAGTGCCAAATTTGGATCCACAGTTGGGGGATCTTTAACCCCTTTGCAAACTTATCCTGACATCCTTCTTGGTGTTTGCAGGATTCTCTTTGGTTCCGAAACAAAAAAGAGTAAGGGATTGCCTCTACTCCAAGTACTTGGCATACACTGGTGTATGCCAAATAATAAACAAAAATTATAAACATGTGAACTTTACCAATTCAATTCACTACTCAAACCGTCAAACTCAACAATGACGCCAAAATTTGATGTCGCCCAAAATACACTTCAATTAGAAGTATGATATGGTTAATTGCAAAAATAATAATCCAACTAGGTTGGGGTCGATCCCACAAGGAAAACATGAATAGTTTCTTGACTTTGGTGTAATCTATGAGCAGTACAGGAAATCAAATAAAGGGAATTCAGTACCAATTGCAATTTGTAACCAAATCTTGAGTGCTTATAAGTTGTAGACAATATGAGACGAATACTAGGATTGTGTTACCCTTGGTTTCTCAACTCCGTAAATTTCTGACGATCAACCAAACTTTTCTATTATTCTGCATGCAAAGTCTACAAGATAGGTATTATCAGTTGCCTTGTGGGTGTGAAGATAAATCTCACCCTTTACCAGTTAAGTCTCAGGGCGTCGCCTTGTTTCTCCATACAACGACCTCAGTTCACTATCACTTTTTAGGATCTAGTGATTATATGAGATGGCTGAGACTAAAAGGTAGAGGTAAATCTCAAATCACTATCTTAACTTCTTTTCCTAATCACAAACGTCCTTGTAAGGATGGATGCAAATACAGGCTATCTCAAGCTACTACAGCTTCTAGAGATTAATTATCGTGATGATGATTAAGATACATGTAGAAACCCTAGAACAGATAAGTCTCACACTTTCTCTATGTACCTAATCTACCAGGATTTCCCATAACCCTTGTAAAGGAGATTAGTCGCTCATGTTTGTGCAAGAAACCATGATTATAAATAAAAAACACATGAAATCAATAGCACAAGAATAATATGAATAAACTCCAGAGTTTATAATCGAATAAACCCTAAAATCTCTAGAACAATTGTAAAAGTATTCTTAAGTATTGTAATAATATGAAAAGGGCGTAACCTAATAAAAGATAAACCCTATGGTATTTATAGTCTCTCAAAATAAAATAAAAATCCTAATAAAAATAAGAAAGTTAAGGTTAAGTCAGTTGTCGGTACGACTCATTTTTCACTTGTACCAGTATCATATGAGTTGTACCCTACCTTCTCGTATCCATTCTAGTGTCTAATCTCACAAGGCTTCAACTTTCTGTTCATCTTACAACTTTCGCTTACGAGTCATACCTGAGTGTACGATTCATGTCCTTTACTCATAACCACCTAAGGATTTTGTATGTCTAAGCTTTGAACACTAGTTTGTGTACGACTTCCCTATATGAGTCATACTTAGACTTTCGACTCGTACACTTATGAGACTTCAATTTCTTGATGGTAGCTTAGGTTCTGTTATATTCATGACAGATTTGTATGACTCGTATCCTAGCTTACAACTTGAATACTAAAGTCATATCTTCACCACACTTTGGTCTTCAGGATGGCTTTTGGTTCTATGGTTGATATGATTCAGCATACGAGTTGTCTCGGATGTTCATGACTCAATAGATGACTCGTATGATGATCGAAGAAGGTCTTTTTTAGGTTTTTTTCTTATATTTTTATTCAAACATTGTCGTAAACCTATTTTACCTGCATTATACATCAAAGTGCATCATATCTAACAAAATATCCTAAGTTCACGTAGAAATTTACGATTTTAAGCATTAAAAATGTCGTGTTGCCATGCCACATCACTTGTATATTCTAACCCTACCTTGGACATAAACCATCAAACCCATACTGGCCACCATATGACTAAGACCAACCAAAATTTTACACATCATACAAGAAGTACCCCAAATCATATGATGACTAGAAGACAAAAGCCAAAAGCCAAGAAATTTTCTAAGGGTCAAAACCCAGGGTGTTTCGATCTCCCCCACTAATATCGTTTCTCCCCAAATGATGGACAACGTATTACATGCACGAATTACACCCCAATATAACCATTGCAACCTTTAACTAAGTTAGAAAACAAAGATGCAAGGAAATCAACCTTCCTTTAACCAAGTTAGAAATAAAAGATATGATCAAGAACACATACGTTCCACACGAATATCCAGAGCGGAAACAAATATTGATACTTGGACTTCATGTCCTTATCTACTTCTCATGTAGCTTCTTCAACCTTAGGGTTCTGCCATAGAACCTTAACCGAAGTACATCCTTGGTTGGCAACCACTGAACTTGTTGATCCAAGATCTCTATCGGAATCTCTTCATAAGACAGATACTTTGAGATACCTTATCATTCCAAAGGAAAAAAATAATGAAGGATTACCTATATACTTTATCAACATAGAGACATGGAATACCAGATGAATAGAGCTCAAGCTAGAAGTCAACTCCAACTCATACGCCATATTACAAATATTTCTCAAATCCACATAAAGACCAACATATCGGGGACTAAATTTCCCCTTTTTCCCTAACTGCATTACTCAATTCATAGAAGAAACCTTTAGGAACTCCCTATCCCCAACCTCAAACACTAAGTCCCTACAACTTACATCCGCATTGGACTTTTTGCAACTTTAGGCAACCTTAAGCCTATCCGAAATCACCTTTACCTTCTTTATAGCCTGATAAACAAAACTTAGGCCAAATATATCTGCTTCACTAAGCTCAAACAACCCAATAGGATATCAATAACTCCTACCATATAACGCCTCAAAAGGAGCCATTCCAATGCTAGAATGATAGTTATTATTGTAAGTAAACTCTACAATAGGTAGATGCTTAACCAAATTACCACTATAATCAATCACACATGCATAAAGTATATCTTCTAATATCTGAATAGTCCTATCTGCTTGCCCATCCATCTGTGGGTGAAAAGCAGTACTCAGACTAACTTTAGTATCCAACCCCTTCTGAAATGACCGCCAAAAGTGAGATGAAAACTGCGTACCACGATTAGAGATAATTGAAACATCTACCCTATCCAGCTTTACAATTTCATGATGATATAACCTCACATAATCTTTAGATAAAAAGTTAGTCCTCACTTGCAAAAAATGAGCTGACTTTGTCATCCTATTCATAATGACCCAAACCGAATCAAATTGGTTCTACAACTGGGGAAGACCGATAATAAAATCCATATTAATCAATTCCCATTTCTATTCCGGTAATTAAATCTCCTCATACAAACCCCCAAGACTTATGTTGTAATACCTCAAACTTTTCTTAGCTTATATTCATCCATAGAATGTTAAGGGGAGCTTCCAAAGTGAATATTAATTTATTTTTCATATGGAATTCTTAGAATTTAAACCTTTCATTGTATGGGAAATTGAATAAGTTTTTCAATGATATAAAATTTGCCTAAATTCGATAACCGAGTAAGAAGTTATGGCTATTTTAAGTTCCTATCGTAAAACACCATGATTTGGGTCCTTAGCGTGTTTCGGAAAATGTAAAATCATAATTGTCAATTTACAGTGAGACTCCACAATTTTGGCACATCGTAGAGAGGCCTAATTTCTTACTTGGCAATTTCCAGTGTCACTCCGCGATACTGGCACGTCGCGTTAGTGGTCGAAATGGCAAACATAGGGGCTCCACAATGGTGGCACATCACGGAGGGAACTCAATTCTCACTCATCCTTTTTCTAGTGAGCCACCACAATTATGGTGCATCGCGGTGGCCCATTAAATTGAGACCCAGCTATATTTTTTCTAGCTTTGTTTAGGCATTTTAAAAGGGTATTTTAGACAATTCCCAAGACCCCAATCCATCCAAAACACAAGATTAATCATATCCTAAGCCTATTATGTTCATTATTAATTACCCACTTCAAAATCAAAACCCTAGAAACCAAGAGCTTATTCTAAAAGGAATCAAAATCCTCCATTGATTCTCCAAGAAAGCTCCAACTTAAGGGTTTCAAAAGGAGAATATCAAGAACCCATCATCAACTCGATAGGAATCCAAGGTTCAAGGTTTCTTTATCTAAGCATCAATTAAGGTATATGGAATTTTTCAACAAGGATCTTCTTTCATCCTTGTGCTCAAAATTAGTTTTCAATTATAAATTTACATGATTTTGACTGAAATTACATGAGATTTGAATTAGGGTTCATACCGATTATTGATATTTGCAAAGATTATGAGTTTTGAGATACTTTGAAGTTGAATTTTCATGTTTACTTTCATATTTTCACGCTTATTAAAGTAATTTTCATATTTTGAGATGAATTATCATTGTTTATTATCAAGCATGATTTTTCATAATATTTTGACATGAGTTTGAAACATGGGTTTTAAGCCCCAAATTTATATGTTGAAATTTTGAGAAAATGATGCTTTAAGTTTCTTATGAGTTGATTATTTTAGTTTTACAATAACGATTTTATCTTTTGATCCTCAGATAAGTTTTGCAATCCACTTTACATATTTCTCACAGATTTCAAGAAGCAATATAGCTTCATTTACAAATTTATTCAGACAAATGCATAACTAGTTTCATAATAAACCCTTATGTGAGTTTTAAAGTAGATTTCCATGAGATGAGCGTACCAAATTAAAGGGAGTAGTATGTACCACCGAGATGGATATAATTCTAAGGTCTCATGCCCCAGAACTATGTACCACCATTGGATTAAGATTAAGTGCCCATAGTGGGTAGAGTTATGATCACTTTAGCTGAGGTTGTACTCCCTAGAAAGAGTATGACACCTCTCCCCAACATAAGGTTCCTTCTATAGGAGTACGAGACGTTGGACTCCATGTAGCTCGTATGGTTTGTGTCTATTAACAGAACCTTCCTTGTAGAATAGTTTTAAAGTATTTCTCCCTGCTAGTAAAAGACATACAACTTTTTAGATAAAGTATTTTCCCTAAAGTTTTAAGGCTTATAGACTACAGATTTTAGAATGAAAAATACTTTTAGAAAGTGTAAAGGCTTACAAGTTTTACTCAGATTATACCTTACAAAAAATATAGTAGCTTCAGATTTCTGTTTTCAGATTTCATATTTAGTAGTGAGTCTTTTTACACTTAGACAGAATGGTTTCAAAAGGGAGAATACGAGTACATCTTTTAGAACTAAATGTTATGGCTTACTAGATTCATAAAGTATGATTTCTTATTCATGACTATTATTTTTAGTATTTCAGACATTCCAGCTTATGTGAGTCATTTACATTTATCATGCATTATTTTATAAATGATAACTATGCGATGAAGTTTTACTTATGCATATCACCCCTATATACTCAGTACATCATCAAAGTACTAATCCACATATATTTATATCTATGTGCTACATTGTCTCATAATATAGGTATAGGTGCTCAGTATCAGCAGCTTGAGTAGTTCGAGCATCTCTATCTATATTTTAGTTGGTGAGTCCTCATAGTTCAGGGACTTATTCTATCCATTCAGATTTTGGAGTTTATTAGTTTATGAGATTTTAGCATTTCTTTTAGACAGTTCAAGTTAGCTGGGGCTTTGTCCCAGTGACTCTCTAGTTATTAGTATTAGAGGCTTTTCAAACTACTAGTGTTGATACAGATTATTCATTTTGATGTTTCAAATATTTTATTTAGATTATTCTCTGATATTATTGACAATTTTTGCATTAAGTGTGACTTTCATGTCTATATTTCCATTATTATAAGATTTAGGCTCAGTAGTGTACAGAAAGGGTTAGCTTAAGTCTACTCATAGTCTTGAGCATTGTGTGATATCTTGGGATCATATTTTGGGGTGTTACAAACATGGTATCAAAGCCTAAAGTTTTTACGAGTCCTAGGGAGTCAGACAAGCCACGTTACATAGAGTTTCGGTCATGGGTGTGAAGCGCATCACATTTATGAACTAGAGGCTACAGAATGTTCTTAGGAAATCATCTTTTTCTTTCATGATGTATCGTGCTTACAGTATCTCTATCCTCTTTTAATTCATGCTTTCATGTGACAGTTGATCATGCCTCCTCATCAAGCTAATTCCCAAAGAAATGATAATCCACCACCTCAGCTTGCAAACCCTTTGAATGAGAATGTGTCCCATGCAGTGTTTTGAGCTACCTTTCAGGCACTAGCCCAAGTTATGACAGCTAATGTTCAGGGTAACCATCAGGCTGCAGTTCTACCTCAGCAAAATGAGAACCTAGCTGCTGCCAGAATTTAGGATTTTATGAGAATGAACCCGCCAAAGTTCTTTGGGTCGAAGGTAGGTAAGGACCCACAATTGTACCTTAATGAGGTGAAGAAGATCACTCGGATTATCTATGTTTCTGAAAAGAAGAGTGTAGAACTAGCATCCTATATGCTGAAGAATATTAAATATGACTTGGTAGTGTTGTAAAAGAAAAGTAGAGGGGAGAATGCAGCTTCCATTACATAGCAGATATTTCAGGATATATTTTTGGATAAGTTCTTCCCATGTGAGATAAGGGAATCTAAGATAGAAGAGTTCATGAACTTGAGGCAGGGCTCAATGATGGTGTAGGAGTATTGCCTCAAGTTTAACCAGTTGTCTAAGTATGCCCCAGGTTAGATGGCTGACCCTAGGTCAATCATGATTAAATTTATGACTAGAGTATCTAGATTGGTGGTCAAGAAGTGTAGGATAGCCATGCTTATTGGGGACATGGATCTTGCTAGATTAATGATGCATGCTCAGCAGATTGAGGCAGAGAAGTTGAGGGGAAGTTAGAGGGGAAATAAGAATACTAGAATAGGGAATTTTGATTATCGTTAGACTAGGTCTCAAGGAGGAAATCATCTACAGTTTTAGAATAGTTCATCTATGTCTGCACCTTCTTCAGCTAGTTCTCCCACTCCTAGAAGTAGACAGGAGCAGTGGGGTAAGTCCTCCATATCCAGATCTCAGAATAGTGTAAGTAGGAGGCCTCATTATCCTCTTTCTGCTAAGTGTGGTAAGAATCATCCCGATGAATGCTTGGCTAGAAAGAAGGGTTGTTTTGGTTGTGAAAAGTTAGGTCACAGAATTAAAGGTTACCCGCATGCTAAGCAGGAAAGTAGAGATGTTCATCTCTATACTCAGGCTACTAGTGCACCACCTCTTTTAGGTCACCCAACCCCTCCTTAGGGTGCATAATCCAGTACCGATGGCGGTCAGTACCAGAATTGGTTCTATACTTTAACATCCCACCAGGAGTAGAAATATTCCCCAGATGTTGTTACTAGTATGCTCCGTGTCTTTCATTTTGATGTTTATATATTGTTAGACCCTGGGTCGAGTTTATCTTATGTGATAACCAATAGTTACAATAAATTTTAAGATAAGTTCTGAAAATATCCCTGAGCCCTTCTTAATTTCTAATACAGTGGGTGAGTCAGTTGTCTCTAAGTAAATCTATTAAAAGTATCCTATCACTTTCTTTCATAAAGTCATATTCGCAGATTTGATAGAGTTAGACATGGTTGATTTTGATCTTATTCTTAGTATGGATTGGATCCATTCCTATTATGCCTCTATAGATTGTCGCACCCGTGTGGTGAAGTTTCAGTTTCCAGATAAGCCAGTCTTTGAGTGGTCAGGTAATTTAGTGTCCCCCAAAAGCCATTTCATAACTTATCTTAAAGCCAGAAAGTTAATCTCCAAAGGATGTATTTATTATCTTGTTTGAGTCAAACACATCAGTCAGCCAATGTAGTCAATGATTTTCCTGATGTTTTTTTTGGAAGATCTCCCAGGGGTACCTCCCGATAGAGAGATAGAATTTGGTATTGACCTTCTTCCTGATACTCAGCCTATTTCTATCCCTCCATGTTGTACAGTTCCCATAGAGATTAAGGAGTTGAAGGAGGAACTCAAAGATCTTCTAGATAAAGGTTTCATAAAGCCTAATGTTTTTTTATGGGGCGCTCCCGTCCTATTTGTGCGAAATAAGAATGGTTCTTTGCGTGTATACATTGACTATCATTAGCTAAATAAGGTCACAGTCAAGAACAAATATCCTCTTTCTAGAATTGATGACTTATTTGACCAACTCTAAGGTGCCAGTTATTTTTTAAAGATAGACCGCAGATCCAGCTATCATCATCTTAAAGTAAAGGAATGTTATATTCCAAAGACAGCCTTAAGAACTCGTTATGGTCATTTTGATTTTTTAGTCATGTCCTTTGGGCAAACCAATGCCCCAGCAGCCTTCATGGACTTGATGAACAGAGTGTTCAAATAGTATCTTAAACATGTTTAGTCATAGTCTTTATAAATGATATCCGTGTTTACTCTTGTAGTGAGGATGATCATGTAAAACATCTTAGAATTGTGTTTAAAACTCTTAGAGATCACCAGTTGTTCACTAAGTCCAGCAAGTGTGAATTTTAGCTAAGATCCGTAGCTTTTCTCGGTCATATTTCTTTTGCTGATGGCATTAGAGTCGATCCCTAAAAGATAGAAGCTGTGAGAAATTGTCCTAGACCTATCTTTCCATCCGACATTAGGAGTTTCTTGGGTTTAGCTGATTATTAAAAATGTTTTGTTGAGGTCTTCTCATCTATTGCATATTCTATGTTTAGATTAACCCAAAATAAAGTTAAGTTCCAGTAATCAGATTCCTGCGAGAAGAGTTTTCAGGAGTTGAAGACTCAACTCACTTCAGCCCTAGTTCTAGAGTTACCTGATGGTACAGATAATTTTTTAGTTTATTATGATGCCTTCAGAGTTGGTTGATGAAGATAGGTTAGGTCATTGCTTATGCCTCTAGACAACTTATGCCCCATGAGAAGAATTACCTAACCATTGATCTTGAATTAGCTGTTGTGGTGTTTACTTTGAAAATTTGGAGACATTATCTGTATGGTGTACACGTTGATGTGTTTACGAATCATAAAAGTTTGTAGTATGTGTTTACGCAGAGGGATTTGAATCTCTGTCAGATAAGGTAGTTAGGGTTGTTAAAGGATTATGATATGAGTGTGTTATATCATCTAGGCAAAGCCAATGTAGTGGCAGACGCCCTTAGTAGATTGTCAATGGGCAGTGTTGCTCATGTGAAGGATGATAAGAAAGAGTTAGCTCGAGAAGTGCATCGGTTAGCTAGATTGGGAGTTAGATTAGTTGATTCCGCTGAGGGAAATATTTGGGTTCAGAGTAGTTCCGAATCCTCCCTAGTTTCAGAAGTGAAGGAGAAGCAAGATATGGATTCTCTTTTGGTCAAACTTAAGGAGTCGGTTAAAGACCAAAAGGTAGAAGTTTTATCCTAAGGGGAAGATGGCATGTTGAGATACCAAAGTAGATTGTGTGTGCCTTGTGTTGATGAGTTGAGGCAGGGGATTATGGCAGAAGTACATAGTGTGCGGTATTCTATTCATCCCGGTGCTATCAAGATGTACCGCAACTTGTGGGAAATCTATTGGTGGAGTGGTATGAAGAGAAATATAGCAGAGTTCGTAGCTAAGTATGCAACTAGTCAACAGGTTAAGGTAGAGCATAAAGGCCTGGTGGTACGTTGCAAGAGGAAGAGGTGAATATAGATTTTATGACTGGTTTACCCCATTCACGTTGTCATCATGATTCAATTTGTGTTATTATAGATAGATTGACTAAGTTAGTGCATTTCTTGCCAGTTCACATGTCTTATACGACTGAAGATTATGCAAAGTTATATATCTGAGAGATGGTTGGATTACATGGAGTTCCTTTGTCTATTATCTTAGATAGGGTACTCAATTTACCTTTCAGTTTTAAAAAGCTTTTCAGAAAGGTCTTGGTACCCAAGTTTATCTCAGTTCAGCTTTTCATCCACAGGCAAATGGTCATGCAGAAAGGACCATTCAAACTTTAGAAGATATATTGAGAGCTTGTATTCTTGATTTCAAAGGTAGTTGGGATGAACATTTGCCGTTGATTGAGTTTGCTTATAATAACAGTTATCATGCTAGCATTCAGATGGCTCTGTTTGAGGCTCTCTATGGGCAAAGATGTAGATTGCTGAACGGTTAGTTTGAAGTAGGTGAGGCTGCTTTGATATGGCCAGACATGGTGTTTGAAGCCATGGAGAAATTTCAGTTAATTAGAGAGAGATTAAAAGCATCCCAGAGTCATCAGGAATCTTATACAAATGTGAGAAAAAGAGATCTTGAGTTTGAGGTTGATAATCTAGTATATTTGAAAGTTTCACCCATGAAAGGGGTGAAGGGGAAACTTAGTCTTCGCTATGTTGGTCCCTTTTGTATTTTGAGTCATGTTGGGAAAGTGTCTTATGAGCTTAAGATACCCCCAAATTTGTCCTCAGTTCATCTGGTGTTCCATGTGTCCTTGTTAAAGAAATGAATGGATGATTCAGCCATTGTAGTTCCTCTATAGGATACAGATATTCATAATAGCCTTTCTTATGAAGAAGTTCCAGTAGAGATTCTTGATCGTCAGATTCATAACTAAAGAACAAAGAAGTTCTATTGGTCAAAGTCCTGTGGTGAAATCAGTCCGTTGAGGGTGCTAATTGGGAAGCGAAAGAATACATGCATACCAAGTATCCTCATCTCTTCCCCAAGAACTTAGATTCATCCAAAGTTAATTGTTTCCTTCATTTCGTTCCTTTCCTCATTCTCAGATTATGCTATATAGTTATTTTCATAAGAATTCATGCACTGTCAGATCTGTTCAGTAGCTCATTATATTTGAGATTCAGTCATTCAGTTTATTTTAGTTGTGCATGATAGTTTATATCCTCATATTCCTTAGTAATTTCAGCTTAACTATCCATATTCGAGGACGAATGTTCCCAAGGGGGAGATATTGTAATACCCCGAACTTTTCTTCGCTTTGATTTATCTCTAGAATGTTAATAGAAAACTTTCAAAGTGAACATTAGTTTTTATTTCTAGTAGAATTATTTATATTTAGACCTCCCATTGTGTGTAAAATTGAATAATATTTCCAACGATATAAAGTTTGCCTAAATCTGATAACCCAGTAAGAAGTTATGGCTATTTTAAGTTTGTCATAAAATACCGTGATTTAGTTTACTGAGATTACTGAGATTACTGAGTTTTCCTGAGTCATATGACTGACTGAATTCTATAGATCATGGCTTGACTGAGAGTATCGTGAAAACATGACATGGCTCTAGGCACACAGCTATATTTTTCGGGTACAAGTACTCCCAGGACTCGATGGAATGAAACTAACACAACTTGAATTTCTTGAGTACACGACCATCAATAAAAATCCATAATACATGAGTGGGGGATTTCATGAAGTACATGGTCATCATAATATCTATCATGAATAGGAATGCTCATAATCAAGTCATAAATCTCATATTCTAATATCATGGGCATTCCGACAATGTATACTATTCATAGCAATCGCATGGAAACCATTCAAGCGTAAGGGAACGGCAACATGTAACGTTTAGTTCATATTGTAATGATTTGGGGATATTATGCTTCATGTATTTATTCAACATCTCAAACATGGTAGGGAAAGCATGGATATATTTTGTGTACATTATTTATATGTCCATTATCATACATGCTTTATACCACAACAATAACAACACATAATTTGCATGGAAATTCATATTGGACTGTATGACTAACATGAACTTGTTATTTAGATAGCATGAAATCATGTAACTATGAAGTTCTAACATACTAGGCATTTTATCGAACACCTTGCATGTATTCTTTAAGGCATTGGTGGATTTCATACTTGCATTCTATCAATCCATCTAAAGATCATGTTTTTCAACTAACAATATAACTTTCATGAGATATACAGTCACAATACTATTATATAGAAAAACAAACAAGCATCAACATGGGTATGATCATATCACCACAATCAACCAAGCTTTTGTATTTTAAAGATTGATTCTTGAACACCACAGACGAAATGAATCCGTGGATGAACACTACGCATACCTTGGAAGGGAGGTTCTTGATGATTGATGGAGGAATTTCCTTAAAATTGGATCTTCAGGCTTAATTATTCAACCCTAGTTGTTTTCCTCTTTTAGTGCTCTTGGATGATGAGATTTGAGATTTAAATAGGGTTGTAATGTGTTTAGAAGCTATATATTTTGTAGGGTTAAGTTTAGGGACGTGTAAGGAGTGTTAAAAGACTTAATTACCCTTAAAATAACTCAAAACGGATTATTTTTGGCACCTGGAACTGACTTAGGCGGCGCCCAAGTGATTGCCTAAGCTAGGTTTGGGTGGCGCCTAATCAATCTCTTATGTTTGGGTTGGCGGCGCCTAACCAATCGCCTATCCTTACTGTCTCACACGAAAAAGGACATAACTTTTTGCTCGGGTATTAGATTTAAGAAAAAATTGGTATCGTTGGAAAGCTAATTCGATTCTCTATAATTTGGTGGGTCTAAATCAGCCAAAATACCACATTAACATTGAGTTATACTCGTTCAATGATAACCCTTGCAAAATCGAACACTAAAACTTGATATAATCAAAAACTCTTAGCTTGTATTACCTTAAGTGACTCATATGAACATGTTTAATGTATCATAAGCTATCTTATCGCTAGGATACTCATTGTAAGTCATGCACTAAAATGCTACTCATAGGATAGGAGGTTTCATACGTAGGAAAAATGGTTCGTCTCCTAGATTAGAAACATACGGGGTATTACACCCAAGAAGCTCCGAATTGGTTGGAGTCATGGGTCTAGGCCACTTCTTAACCACTGCCACTTTTTGTGGATCCACCATGAACCCTACTAGAAATAATATGACCCAAAAAAGTGATAGCATTCAACTAAAATTCACATTTTGAGAATTTGACATACAACTGCTGCTTTTAAGGTTTGTAATACCATACGGAGGTGATTGGCATGACCCATCTCACTCTTAGAGTACATCAAATGTCATCAATGAACTCAATGACAAACAGATCCAGAAACTAACGAAATACCCTATTCATCTAATATATGAATGTACCTGGAGCATTGGTCAAACCAAATGACATAACCAAGAACTCAAAGTGCCCATACCTGTTAGAGAATTCTGTCTTAGGGATATCCACCTCCCTAATCTTAGGATGATGATCCCCATACCAAAGATCTATTTTTGAAAAGAATTTGGCACCTTACAACTGATCAAACAAGTCATCTATTCTAGGAAAGGATACTTGTTCTTAACTGTCACCTTATTCAACTGTCGATAATTAATACACATCCAAAGGGAACTATCCTTTTACGCACGAACAACACCTGTGCACCCCACGGGGACACAATAAGATGGATGAAACCCTTATCCAAAAGATCCTTAAGTTGCTTCTTGAGTTCCCTCACCTAAGCCAAAGCCATTCTATAAGGAGGAATAGATATTGGACGAGTGT